>NW_028232008.1:422500-605000 GCF_054491065.1 Syngnathus leptorhynchus
CGCTACTCAGCAAGTAAACGAGAGGGAGCTGCGCCCGGCCTCGTAAGACGCCTCTTCTCCGGTGCGAGCGCCCCGACGCCGCTGGCCGCCGCCGCCGCCTTGCCGCTATCCCGCCGCGCGTTTGGGGACGGAGGGCGACCCGTAGGACGGCCCCGCCGACTACACGACCGTTTGGCAGAGCGAGTGCAAGGTTAGGCGAGCTGGGCGGTAACTCGGGTTAGTCTGGGGAGACTCGCGGTGGACAGGGGGGCGCGAATCCGGCCGGGCGGCCCCATCGATTAAGCATTGGTAGGGAGCCGAGGATGAGCCGTGCGAAGTGGCCTCGGAGGCGGTCCGTGGGGGACGACGGGGGGGGACGGGCGTCGGCCCTCCGGCCCGAGCAGAGAACGTTCGGTCACCCAAGCGGGAATCTGCGCCCCGGCCCGAGTCGGACTCGGTCGGTTCGGCCCGCTGAGGCCCTCAACTATTCCCGTACGCGGGGGTCGGGAGCTGCGGCGCTGCGCCGGCGACTTACCCGCGCGAGGCACGCACTGCGTGCGGCCAGGATGCGGAGTTGGATCGGCGCTGGTTGGGAACCCTCGGGGAACGAAGGCGGACGGCGGCCAGCCGGCGCCGACGAACCCGTCGGGGAGGGGGCTGGTGGCAGGCGCGATCGGTACTATTGCTGACTGCCGGGAGGGAAGCTGCGCCCCGGCCGAGTCAGACTCAGCCGTTGCGCCCCCCCCGAGCCCGCAGCGCGTAGCGCGGAAGCCATACGCCCCCCCGATGCGGAGCGACAGACGCCCCCGCGACCGCGGTTGGTCGGGAAGGCTTTTCGGATAGAGGTCGGACGGTGTGTGTGGACGGCTTCCCGTGGTGCCGCCGCTATCAAGCCGGAGGGTTTGAGAAACGACATTCGCGGAAGGACCGGCGCGGCCGGCGGACGCTCGCACGCGCGGCGCCCGACACTCAGCCGCTCGCTCGGCCTCCGTGGATCGTGGCTAGGTGGGATGGATGCCAAACCGGGTCGTCTCGGTCTCGCCGCAGTACGGTCGCGCCGGGGCCTGCGGGGCGGCGCGGGGAGCGCACGCTCACGCGGCGGCCGGGGCGCTAGAGTGCGACCCGCAGTGGGTAGGAACCGTCCACCCGACGTCGGACGAGCCGAGGCCGATGGGGGCCCTACCAAGGCGGGTCATGAGTGCCAGTCGGTCAGTTGGGTGAGGGGGTACTCGGAGGCCCGCCGGGAGCAGACGGGCGACCGGGGATGGGGGGCGTACGCGGGCGGGCGCCGGGAGAAAACGGCCCGTCCGGGGTCGAATCTCGGCCTGTGTTTAAGGAGCCGGCCGGGCATCACGCTCCTTCCTTGGATGGACAACATTCGCAGTTGACACTTTGTGTCATTTTATCCGAGCGGGCGGGCGCCGCGAGGCGGACCGTCCGGGGCGACTCTCGGCCTGTGTTTAAGGAGCCGGCCGGGCATCACGCTCCTTCCTTGGATGGACAACATTCGCAGTTGACACTTTGTGTCATTTTATCCGAGCAGACGGGCGCCGCGAGGCGGACCGTCCGGGGCGACTCTCGGCCTGTGTTTAAGGAGCCGGCCGGGCATCACGCTCCTTCCTTGGATGGACAACATTCGTAGTTGACACTTTGTGTCATTTTATCCGAGCGGGCGGGCGCCGCGAGGCGGACCGTCCGGGGCGACTCTCGGCCTGTGTTTAAGGAGCCGGCCGGGCATCACGCTCCTTCCTTGGATGGACAACATTCGCAGTTGACACTTTGTGTCATTTTATCCGAGCGGACGGGCGCCGCGAGGCGGACCGTCCGGGGCGACTCTCGGCCTGTGTTTAAGGAGCCGGCCGGGCATCACGCTCCTTCCTTGGATGGACAACATTCGCAGTTGACACTTTGTGTCATTTTGTTCGGCCTGTGTTTAAGGAGGCGGCCGTCCTCCACTCGGTCCGTGTTTAAGGAGCAACACTCGCGCTCCGGTTCGGCCTGTGTTTAAGGAGGCGGCCGTCCTCCCCTTGGTCTGTGTTAAGGGCGACACTCGGTCCGTGTTTAAGGAGCCTGGCCCTCGCGCTCCGGTTCGGCCTGTATTTAGGGAGGCGGCCGTCCTCCGCTTGGTCTGTGTTAAGGGCGACACTCGGTCCGTGTTTAAGGAGCCTGGCCCTGACGCTCCTCTCCGGCCTGTGTTTAAGGAGGCGGCCGTCCTCCCCTTGGTCTGTGTTAAGGGCGACACTCGGTCCGTGTTTAAGGAGCGGCCCTCGCGCTCCGGTTCGGCCTGTATTTAGGGAGGCGGCCGTCCTCCGCTTGGTCTGTGTTAAGGGCGACACTCGGTCCGTGTTTAAGGAGCCGGCCCTGACGCTCCTCTTCGGCCTGTGTTTAAGGAGGCGGCCGTCCTCCACTTCCTTCCATGCACCACCACATTCGCAGTTGACACTTTGCCATTTTTTCAGAGAGGTGACACTTAGTCGTTTTTTCGAAAGTTGACACTTAGTCGTTTTTTCGAAAGTTGACACTTTGCCGTTTTTTCAGAGAGGTGACACTTTGTCGTTTTTTCGAAAGTTGACACTTAGCCGTTTTTTCGAAAGTTGACACTTAGCCGTTTTTTCGAAAGTTGACACTTAGTCACTTTTTCGCCACAGTGACACCTCCAGCGCGTGCCACGGCGCTTTTCAGGTCTTCTATCCGACCTTGTGCTGTCGAGGACGGCGTGTCCGACGCCGTGGGGAGACCAGCACCATCTCCTCCATACTCGTAAACGAGGTGCTTTGGAAAACGGGGGGAAAGTCGATGAGTACACTGACTACTGGGACCATTTCATTGTACTCTGGCGCACCTGAAGACCAAAAAAGGTACTGCACCTTAGCCCGGGTACCTCACCCCCTGGTACCTCGAGGAGAACTTAGAAAAATTTCGACAAATTTTTGGTGAGCTCCAGGGAGAGAGGCTGATTTTTCGCTTTTTGAGGCCGACCGCCGAACCGGCGCGGGGCGGACTCACAAGCCCCGCAGAGCCGTGGGCACTTAGTCGTTTTTTCAGAGAGGCGACACTTAGTCGTTTTTTCAGAGGCGACACTTAGTCGTTTTTTCGAAAGTTGACACTTAGCCGTTTTTTCGAAAGTCGACACTTAGCCGTTTTTTTGGAAAGTTGACACTTAGTCGTTTTTTCGAAAGTTGACACTTAGTCGTTTTTTCGCCACAATTGGCTCTGAGCTCCAGGGGGAGAGCCTGGTTTTGCCTTATTTCAGGCCGGCTGGGGAACCGGCGCGGGTCGGATGCACGAGCCCGGTAGAGCCGTGGGCACTTAGAAAATTTTCGCCGATTAAGCTGGGACCTCCAGGCGGAGACCGGCATTCCTCGTCCTCGGGGTTCGACCCAGGAACCGGCGCTGGGCAGACGCCGTAGCCACGCAGAGCCGTGGGCACTTAGAAAATATTCGCCAAGTTGGCTCTGAGCTCCAGGCGGAGAGGCTGGTTTTGCCTTATTTCAGGCCGGCTGGGGAACCGGCGCGGGTCGGATGCACGAGCCCGCAGAGCCGTGGGCACTTTGCCATTTTCTCAGAGTCGACACTTAGTCGTTTTTTCAGAGAGGCGACACTGTCGTTTTTTCGAAAGTTGACACTTTGCCGTTTTTTCAGAGAGGCGACACTTAGCCGTTTTTTCGAAAGTCGACACTTAGCCGTTTTTTCAGAGATGTGACACTTTGCCGTTTTTTCGAAAGTTGACACTTAGCCGTTTTTTCGAAAGTCGACACTTAGCCGTTTTTTCAGAGATGTGACACTTTGCCGTTTTTTCGAAAGTTGACACTTAGCCGTTTTTTCGAAAGTTGACACTTAGTCGTTTTTTCAGAGATGTGACACTTAGAAACTTTTTGCCAAGTTGGCTGTGAGCTCCAGGAGGAGACCGTTATTTTTCGTCATTCGAGGCCGACTGCGGAACCGGCGCTGAGCGGACGCCAAAGCTCGGCAGGGCCGTGGGCACTTAGAAACTTTTTGCCAAGTTGGCTGTGAGCTCCAGGAGGAGACCGTTATTTTTCGTCATTCGAGGCCGACTGCGGAACCGGCGCTGGGCGGACGCCAAAGCTCGGCAGGGCCGTGGGCACTTAGAAACTTTTTGCCAAGTTGGCTGTGAGCTCCAGGAGGAGACCGTTATTTTTCGTCATTCGAGGCCGACTGCGGAACCGGCGCTGAGCGGACGCCAAAGCTCGGCAGGGCCGTGGGCACTTAGAAACTTTTTGCCAAGTTGGCTGTGAGCTCCAGGAGGAGACCGTTATTTTTCGTCATTCGAGGCCGACTGCGGAACCGGCGCTGGGCGGACGCCAAAGCTCGGCAGGGCCGTGGGCACTTAGAAACTTTTTGCCAAGTTGGCTGTGAGCTCCAGGAGGAGACCGTTATTTTTCGTCATTCGAGGCCGACTGCGGAACCGGCGCTGGGCGGACGCCAAAGCTCAGCAGGGCCGTGGGCACTTAGAAACTTTTTGCCAAGTTGGCTGTGAGCTCCAGGAGGAGACCGTTATTTTTCGTCATTCGAGGCCGACTGCGGAACCGGCGCTGGGCGGACGCCAAAGCTCAGCAGGGCCGTGGGCACTTAGAAACTTTTTGCCAAGTTGGCTGTGAGCTCCAGGAGGAGACCGTTATTTTTCGTCATTCTAGGCCGGCTGCAGAACCGGCGCGGCTCGGATGCACGAGCCCGCAGAGCCGTGGGCACTTTGCCACTTTTTCGCCACAATTGGCTGTGAGCTCCAGGAGGAGACCGTTATTTTTCGTCATTCTAGGCCGGTTGCAGAACCGGCGCGGCTCGGATGCACGAGCCCGCAGAGCCGTGGGCACTTAGAAAATTTTCAGAGAGGCGACACTTTGCCATTTTTTCAGAGAGGTGACACTTAGTCGTTTTTTCGAAAGTTGACACTTAGCCGTTTTTTCGAAAGTTGACACTTAGTCGTTTTTTCGAAAGTTGACACTTAGTCGTTTTTTCGCCACAGTGCCCACCTCCAGCGCGTGCCACGGCGCTTTCCAGGTCTTCTATCCGACCTTGTGCTGTCGAGGACGGCGTGTCCGACGCCGTGGGGAGACCAGCACCATCTCCTCCATACTCGTAAAGGAGGTGCTTTGGAAAACGGGGGGAAAGTCGATGAGTACACTGACTACTGGGACCATTTCATTGTACTCTGGCGCACCTGAAGACCAAAAAAGGTACTGCATCTTAGCCCGGGTACCTCACCCCCTGGTACCTCGAGGAGAACTTAGAAAAATTTCGACAAATTTTTGGTGAGCTCCAGGGAGAGAGGCTGATTTTTCGCTTTTTGAGGCCGACTGCCGAACCGGCGCGGGGCGGACTCACAAGCCCCGCAGAGCCGTGGGCACTTAGTCGTTTTTTCAGAGAGGCGACACTTAGTCGTTTTTTCGAAAGTCGACACTTAGCCGTTTTTTCGAAAGTTGACACTTAGCCGTTTTTTCGAAAGTTGACACTTAGTCGTTTTTTCGCCACAATTGGCTCTGAGCTCCAGGGGGAGAGGCTGGTTTTGCCTTATTTCAGGCCGGCTGGGGAACCGGCGCGGGTCGGATGCACGAGCCCGCAGAGCCGTGGGCACTTTGCCGTTTTTTCAGAGAGGCGACACTTAGTCGTTTTTTCAGAGAGGCGACACTTAGTCGTTTTTTCAGAGAGGCGACACTTAGCCGTTTTTTCAGAGAGGCGACACTTAGTCGTTTTTTCGAAAGTTGACACTTAGCCGTTTTTTCGAAAGTTGACACTTAGCCGTTTTTTCGAAAGTCGACACTTAGCCGTTTTTTTCGAAAGTTGACACTTTTCGCCGATTTTGCTGGGACCTCCAGGCGAGGACCGGCGTTTTTCGTCTTCCGGGTCCGACCCGGGAACCAGCACCGAGCGGACACATTCGCTCGCAAGTGCCGTTGGCACTTAGAAAATTTTTCGTTTGTCATGAGCTCCGGGCGGAGACCGGCGTTTTTCGTCTTCCGGGTTCGACCCGGGAACCAGCGCCGAGCGGACACATTCGCTCGCAAGTGCCGTTGGCACTTAGAAGATTTTTCGTTTGTCATGAGCTCCGGGCGGAGACCGGCGTTTTTCGTCTTCCGGGTTCGACCCGGGAACCAGCGCCGAGCGGACACATTCGCTCGCAAGTGCCGTTGGCACTTAGAAAATTTTTCGTTTGTCATGAGCTCCGGGCGGAGACCGGCGTTTTTCGTCTTCCGGGTTCGACCCGGGAACCAGCGCCGAGCGGACACATTCGCTCGCAAGTGCCGTTGGCACTTAGAAAATTTTTCGTTTGTCATGAGCTCCGGGCGGAGACCGGCGTTTTTCGTCTTCCGGGTTCGACCCGGGAACCAGCGCCGAGCGGACACATTCGCTCGCAAGTGCCGTTGGCACTTAGAAAATTTTTCGTTTGCCATGAGCTCCGGGCGGAGACCGCCGTTTTTCGTCTTCCGGGTTCGACCCGGGAACCAGCGCCGAGCGGACACATTCGCTCGCAAGTGCCGTTGGCACTTAGAAAATTTTTCGTTTGCCATGAGCTCCGGGCGGAGACCGGCATTTTTCGTCATTCGAGGCCGACGGGGGAACCAGCCGGAGCGGACACGTTTGCTCGGAAGAGCCGTTGGCACTTAGAAAAAATTCCGTGTCTCGTGAGCTCCAGGGGGGACAGGCTGGTTTTATTCATCCGTAGCCGACATGGGAACCAGCGCGGAGTGGATTGGTGTTGCGCTGGCATATACCTCATCTCTCTCAGGAGTCCCCCCCTTATACGTGCCGATTGTGTTTTGGAAAACGGGGGGTAACTGGATGAGTACACTGACTAGGGGGACCAGTACACTAGCGAGTGGGACCAGTACACTGACTAGTGGGACCAACACACTATGAGCGCCTGGTACCTAAAATGGAAGTATAGAGGCCGAATTTCGGGCAAGATCACGCCGGGTTAGGCTTCCAGGACCTCGGCTAAGCAATTTTAACGGGTCGCCCGGTTCTTTTTTGATCCAGCCCGGTTCTTTTTTTTATCCAGCCCGGTTCTTTTTACACTTCCAGCTGGAGCTCGGGAGCGGCTTTTTGCACAAGATCACGCCGTGTTAGGCTTCCAGGACCTCGGCTAAGCAATTTTAACGGGTCGCCCGGTTCTTTTTTTTATCCAGCCCGGTTCTTTTTTTATCCAGCCCGGTTCTTTTTACACTTCCAGCTGGAGCTCGGGAGCGGCTTTTTGCACAAGATCACGCCGTGTTAGGCTTCCAGGACCTCGGCTAAGCAATTTTAACGGGTCGTCCGGTTCTTTTTTTTATCCAGCCCGGTTCTTTTTTTTATCCAGCCCGGTTCTTTTTACACTTCCAGCTGGAGCTCGGGAGCGGCTTTTTGCACAAGATCACGCCGTGTTAGGCTTCCAGGACCTCGGCTAAGCAATTTTAACGGGTCGCCCGGTTCTTTTTTTTTTTATCCAGCCCGGTTCTTTTTTTATCCAGCCTGGTTCTTTTTACACTTCCAGCTGGAGCTCGGGAGCGGCTTTTTGCACAAGAACACGCCGTGTTAGGCTTCCAGGACCTCGGCTAAGCAATTTTAACGGGTCGCCCGGTTCTTTTTTGATCCAGCCCGGTTCTTTTTACACTTCCAGCTGGAGCTCGGGAGCGGCTTTTTGCACAAGATCACGCCGGGTTAGGCTTCCAGGACCTCGGCTAAGCAATTTTAACGGGTCGCCCGGTTCTTTTTTGATCCAGCCCGGTTCTTTTTTTTATCCAGCCTGGTTCTTTTTACACTTCCAGCTGGAGCTCGGGAGCGGCTTTTTGCACAAGATCACGCCGTGTTAGGCTTCCAGGACCTCGGCTAAGCAATTTTAACGGGTCGCCCGGTTCTTTTTTGATCCAGCCCGGTTCTTTTTTTTATCCAGCCTGGTTCTTTTTACACTTCCAGCTGGAGCTCTGGAGCGGCTTTTTGCACAAGATCACGCCGTGTTAGGCTTCCAGGACCTCGGCTAAGCAATTTTAACGGGTCGCCCGGTTCTTTTTTTTATCCAGCCCGGTTCTTTTTTTATCCAGCCCGGTTCTTTTTACACTTCCAGCTGGAGCTCGGGAGCGGCTTTTTGCACAAGATCACGCCGTGTTAGGCTTCCAGGACCTCGGCTAAGCAATTTTAACGGGCCGCCCGGTTCTTTTTTTTATCCAGCCCGGTTCTTTTTTTATCCAGCCTGGTTCTTTTTACACTTCCAGCTGGAGCTCGGGAGCGGCTTTTTGCACAAGATCACGCCGGGTTAGGCTTCCAGGACCTCGGCTAAGCAATTTTACCGGGTCGCCCGGTTCTTTTTTTGAACCAGCCCGGTTCTTTTTACACTTCCAGCTGGAGCTCAGCAGCGGCTATTTGCACAAGATCACGCCGGGTTAGGCTTCCAGGACCTCGGTTAAGCACTTCTAACGGGCCCTGGTCCACCCCTGCCAGCGCAATTCAAAACTTGGCATTAATTTCGACCTAAGAGACGAAGTCTGATTTTTTTCTACCACTTGGGCGGCCTTTTTGCACCCAGAACACCCGCACCGGCACCATAAATTCGAAGGGTGCCGAGTGCGTCGGCGCAGATTCTGCGACGGAGTGACACTTCCCTCTTGTGGACATTCGGCGGTAGGTGAAATGCGCACTCGGTCTTCTCTTTTCTTTTCCTTCCAGTGAAACTTTGGCAACATTCTGCGAGCTGCTGGCTTCCAGAACCTCGGCCAAGCAGGTGGAGGATTTTTTTCCACTTCCAGCTGGAGGTGAGGAGGGACTTTTTGGGCAAGATCACGCCGACTTAGCAAGCAAGGTGGAAGTGCCAGCATGCTCCGTGGCTGGAAGTGTGGATGTGCCAGCACCCTCCGTGCCTGGAGCTATGGAAGTGTGGAGCTCCAGCACCCTCCGTGCCTATGGAAGTGTGGAGCTCCAGCACCCTCCCTGCCTATGGAAGTGTGGAGCTCCAGCACCCTCCCTGCCTATGGAAGTGTGGAGCTCCAGCACCCTCCCTGCCTATGGAAGTGTGGAGCTCCAGCACCCTCCCTGCCTATGGAAGTGTGGAGCTCCAGCACCCTCCCTGCCTATGGAAGTGTGGAGCTCCAGCACCCTCCCTGCCTATGGAAGTGTGGAGCTCCAGCACCCTCCCTGCCTATGGAAGTGTGGAGCTCCAGCACCCTCCCTGCCTATGGAAGTGTGGAGCTCCAGCACCCTCCCTGCCTATGGAAGTGTGGAGCTCCAGCACCCTCCCTGCCTATGGAAGTGTGGAGCTCCAGCACCCTCCCTGCCTATGGAAGTGTGGAGCTCCAGCACCCTCCCTGCCTATGGAAGTGTGGAGCTCCAGCACCCTCCCTGCCTATGGAAGTGTGGAGCTCCAGCACCCTCCCTGCCTATGGAAGTGTGGAGCTCCAGCACCCTCCCTGCCTATGGAAGTGTGGAGCTCCAGCACCCTCCCAGCCTATGGAAGTGTGGAGCTCCAGCACCCTCCCTGCCTATGGAAGTGTGGAGCTCCAGCACCCTCCCTGCCTATGGAAGTGTGGAGCTCCAGCACCCTCCCTGCCTATGGAAGTGTGGAGCTCCAGCACCCTCCCTGCCTATGGAAGTGTGGAGCTCCAGCACCCTCCCTGCCTATGGAAGTGTGGAGCTCCAGCACCCTCCCTGCCTATGGAAGTGTGGAGCTCCAGCACCCTCCCTGCCTATGGAAGTGTGGAGCTCCAGCACCCTCCCTGCCTATGGAAGTGTGGAGCTCCAGCACCCTCCCTGCCTATGGAAGTGTGGAGCTCCAGCACCCTCCCTGCCTATGGAAGTGTGGAGCTCCAGCACCCTCCCTGCCTATGGAAGTGTGGAGCTCCAGCACCCTCCCTGCCTATGGAAGTGTGGAGCTCCAGCACCCTCCCTGCCTATGGAAGTGTGGAGCTCCAGCACCCTCCCTGCCTATGGAAGTGTGGAGCTCCAGCACCCTCCCTGCCTATGGAAGTGTGGAGCTCCAGCACCCTCCCAGCCTATGGAAGTGTGGAGCTCCAGCACCCTCCCTGCCTATGGAAGTGTGGAGCTCCAGCACCCTCCCTGCCTATGGAAGTGTGGAGCTCCAGCACCCTCCCTGCCTATGGAAGTGTGGAGCTCCAGCACCCTCCCTGCCTATGGAAGTGTGGAGCTCCAGCACCCTCCCTGCCTATGGAAGTGTGGAGCTCCAGCACCCTCCCTGCCTATGGAAGTGTGGAGCTCCAGCACCCTCCCTGCCTATGGAAGTGTGGAGCTCCAGCACCCTCCCTGCCTATGGAAGTGTGGAGCTCCAGCACCCTCCCTGCCTATGGAAGTGTGGAGCTCCAGCACCCTCCCTGCCTATGGAAGTGTGGAGCTCCAGCACCCTCCCTGCCTATGGAAGTGTGGAGCTCCAGCACCCTCCCTGCCTATGGAAGTGTGGAGCTCCAGCACCCTCCCTGCCTATGGAAGTGTGGAGCTCCAGCACCCTCCCTGCCTATGGAAGTGTGGAGCTCCAGCACCCTCCCTGCCTATGGAAGTGTGGAGCTCCAGCACCCTCCCTGCCTATGGAAGTGTGGAGCTCCAGCACCCTCCCTGCCTATGGAAGTGTGGAGCTCCAGCACCCTCCCTGCCTATGGAAGTGTGGAGCTCCAGCACCCTCCCTGCCTATGGAAGTGTGGAGCTCCAGCACCCTCCCTGCCTATGGAAGTGTGGAGCTCCAGCACCCTCCCTGCCTATGGAAGTGTGGAGCTCCAGCACCCTCCCAGCCTATGGAAGTGTGGAGCTCCAGCACCCTCCCTGCCTATGGAAGTGTGGAGCTCCAGCACCCTCCCTGCCTATGGAAGTGTGGAGCTCCAGCACCCTCCCTGCCTATGGAAGTGTGGAGCTCCAGCACCCTCCCTGCCTATGGAAGTGTGGAGCTCCAGCACCCTCCCTGCCTATGGAAGTGTGGAGCTAGAGCACCCTCCCTGCCTATGGAAGTGTGGAGCTCCAGCACCCTCCCTGCCTATGGAAGTGTGGAGCTCCAGCACCCTCCCTGCCTATGGAAGTGTGGAGCTCCAGCACCCTCCCTGCCTATGGAAGTGTGGAGCTCCAGCACCCTCCGTGCCTGGAGCTATGGAAGTGTGGAGCTCCAGCACCCTCCGTGCCTAGGGAAGTGTGGAGCTCCAGCACCCTCCCTGCCTATGGAAGTGTGGAGCTCCAGCACCCTCCCTGCCTATGGAAGTGTGGAGCTCCAGCACCCTCCCAGCCTATGGAAGTGTGGAGCTCCAGCACCCTCCCTGCCTATGGAAGTGTGGAGCTCCAGCACCCTCCGTGCCTGGAGCTATGGAAGTGTGGAGCTCCAGCACCCTCCGTGCCTGGAGCTATGGAAGTGTGGAGCTCCAGCACCCTCCGTGCCTAGGGAAGTGTGGAGCTCCAGCACCCTCCGTGCCTATGGAAGAGCCACCTCCGCGGGCATGCTGCTCAACCACGCCGGCCCAGAGTTCCAGCCGCTCGGCTACACTCTCTCACAAGCCCCGCCTGGAGCTCCCCAGCCCGCCCCTGGTACCTCAACTACCGAGGCCAGCCGCTCGACCAGGCCGGCCCAGAGTTCCAGCCGCTCGGCTTCACTCTCTCACAAGCCCCGCCTGGAGCTCCCCAGCCCGCCCCTGGTACCTCAACTACCGAGGCCAGCCGCTCGACCACGCCGGCGCAGAGTTCCAGCCGCTCGGATAAGCTCTGCCACTCTCCCGCTAAGCAGCCACCGGTAACGGGGAAATGTCGCCGCCTTGTGGACACGCCCTTGTAAATGAATGGGCTTTCGCACTTAGTGCAATTTTCGCCAGCTCCGTGGCTGCAAGTATGGAGCTATGGAGCCACCAGCCAGGCTGGAGCTCTGGAGCTATGGAAGTATGGAGCTCTGGAGCTATGGAGCTATGGAGCTATGGAGCTATGGAGCTATGGAGCTCTGGGGCTATGGAGCTATGGAGCTATGGAGCTATGGAAGTATGGAGCTATGGAGCTATGGAGCTATGGAAGTATGGAGCTATGGAGCTATGGAAGTATGGAGCTCTGGAGCTATGGAGCTATGGAGCCACCAGCCAGCACCCTCCGTGGCTCAACCACGCCGGCCCAGAGTTCCAGCCGCTCGGCTTCACTCTCTCACAAGCCCCGCCTGGAGCTCCCCAGCCCGCCCCTGGTACCTCAACTACCGAGGCCAGCCGCTCGACCAGGCCGGCCGAGAGTTCCAGCCGTTCGGCTTCACTCTCTCACAAGACCCGCCTGGAGCTCCCCGGCCCACCCCTGGTACCTCAACTACCGAGGCCAGCCGCTCGACCACGCCGGCGCAGAGTTCCAGCCGCTCGGATGAGCTCTGCCACTCTCCCGCCGCGCAGCCACCGGTAACGGGGAAATGTCGCCGCCTTGTGGACACGCCGTTGTAAATGAATGGGCTTTCGCACTTAGTGCAATTTTCGCCAACTCTGTGACTGGTGCTATGGAAGTATGGAGCTCTGGTGCTATGGAAGTATGGAGCTATGGAGCTCTGGTGCTATGGAGCTATGGAGCTCTGGTGCTATGGAGCTATGGAGCTCTGGTGCTATGGAAGTATGGAGCTATGGAGCTATGGAAGTATGGAGCTATGGAGCTATGGAAGTCTGGAGCTATGGAAGTATGGAGCTATGGAGCTATGGAAGTATGGAGCTCTGGAGCTATGGAGCCACCAGCCAGCACCCTCCGTGGCTCAACCACGCCGGCCCAGAGTTCCAGCCGCTCGGCTTCACTCTCTCACAAGCCCCGCCTGGAGCTCCCCGGCCCACCCCTGGTACCTCAACTACCGAGGCCAGCCGCTCGACCACGCCGGCGCAGAGTTCCAGCCGCTCGGATAAGCTCTGCCACTCACCCGCCGCGCAGCCACCGGTAACGGGGAAATGTCGCCGCCTTGTGGACACGCCGTTGTAAATGAATGGGCTTTCGCACTTAGTGCAATTTTCGCCAACTCTCTGACTTAGAGCTATGGAAGTATGGAGCTATGGAGCCACCAGCCACCCAGGCTGGAGCTATGGAGCTCTGGAGGTATGGAGCTCTGGTGCTATGGAAGTATGGAGCTCTGGTGCTATGGAAGTATGGAGCTCTGGTGCTATGGAAGTATGGAGCTATGGAAGTATGGAGCTCTGGTGCTATGGAGCTATGGAGCTCTGGTGCTATGGAAGTATGGAGCTATGGAAGTATGGAGCCCTGGTGCTATGGAGCTATGGAGCTCTGGTGCTATGGAGCTATGGAGCTCTGGTGCTATGGAGCTATGGAGCTCTGGTGCTATGGAGCTATGGAGCTCTGGTGCTATGGAAGTATGGAGCTCTGGTGCTATGGAAGTATGGAGCTATGGAAGTATGGAGCTCTGGTGCTATGGAGCTATGGAGCTCTGGTGCTATGGAAGTATGGAGCTATGGAAGTATGGAGCTCTGGTGCTATGGAGCTATGGAGCTCTGGTGCTATGGAGGTATGGAGCTCTGGTGCTATGGAGCTATGGAGCTCTGGTGCTATGGAGCTATGGAGCTCTGGTGCTATGGAGCTATGGAGCTCTGGTGCTATGGAGCTATGGAGCTCTGGTGCTATGGAGCTATGGAGCTCTGGAGGTATGGAGCTCTGGTGCTATGGAGCTCTGGAGCTCTGGTGCTATGGAGCTCTGGTGCTATGGAGCTATGGAGCTCTGGAGGTATGGAGCCACCAGCCAGCACCCTCCGTGGCTGGATCAATGGAAGTGTTTTAGGTACCAGGCAGCCAAAGGGCCGAGGCCTCACGCTCGACCACGCCGGCGCAGAGTTCCAGCCGCTCGGATAAGCTCTGTCACTCACCCGCCGCGCAGCCACCGGTAACGGGGAAATGTCGCCGCCTGGCGGACACGCCGTTGTAAATGAATGGGCTTTCGCACTTAGTGCAATTTTCGCCAACTCTCTGACTTAGAGCTATGGAAGTATGGAGCTATGGAGCCACCAGCCACCCAGGCTGGAGCTATGGAGCTCTGGAGGTATGGAGCTCAGGTGCTATGGAAGTATGGAGCTATGGAGCTATGGAAGTATGGAGCTATGGAGCTATGGAGCTCTGGAAGTATGGAGCTATGGAGCTCTGGAGCTATGGAGCCCTGGAGCCCTGGAGCTATGGAGCTCTGGTGCTATGGAGGTATGGAGCTCTGGAGGTATGGAGCTCTGGAGGTATGGAGCTATGGAGCTATGGAGCCCTGAAGCTATGGAGCTATGGAGCCCTGGAGCTATGGAGCTATGGAGCCCTGGAGCTATGGAGCTATGGAGCTCTGGTGCTATGGAGCTATGGAGCTCTGGTGCTATGGAGCTATGGAGCTCTGGTGCTATGGAGCTATGGAGCTCTGGTGCTATGGAGCTATGGAGCTCTGGAAGTATGGAGCTATGGAGCTCTGGAGGTATGGAGCTATGGAGCCCTGGAGCTATGGAGCCCTGGAGCTATGGAAGTATGGAGCTCTGGTGCTATGGAGCTATGGAGCTCTGGTGCTATGGAGCTATGGAGCTCTGGAGCTATGGAGCTCTGGAGGTATGGAGCTATGGAGCTATGGAGCTATGGAGGTATGGAGCTATGGAGCTATGGAAGTATGGAGCTCTGGTGCTATGGAGCTATGGAGCTCTGGTGCTATGGAGCTATGGAGCTCTGGTGCTATGGAGCTATGGAGCTATGGAGCTCTGGAAGTATGGAGCTCTGGTGCTATGGAGCTATGGAGCTCTGGTGCTATGGAGCTATGGAGCTCTGGTGCTATGGAGCTATGGAGCTCTGGTGCTATGGAGCTCTGGTGCTATGGAGCTCTGGTGCTATGGAGCTATGGAGCTCTGGTGCTATGGAGCTATGGAGCTCTGGAGGTATGGAGCTCTGGAGGTATGGAGCTTTGGAGCCCTGGAGCTCTGGAGGTATGGAGCTATGGTGCTATGGAGCTCTGAAGCCATGGAGCTCTGGTGCTATGGAGCTCTGGAGCTCTGGAGGTATGGAGCTCTGGAGGTATGGAGCTATGGAGCCCTGGAGCTCTGGAGGTATGGAGCTATGGTGCTATGGAGCTCTGAAGCCATGGAGCTCTGGTGCTATGGAGCTCTGGAGCTCTGGAGGTATGGAGCTCTGGAGGTATGGAGCTATGGAGCCCTGGAGCTCTGGAGGTATGGAGCTATGGTGCTATGGAGCTCTGAAGCCATGGAGCTCTGGTGCTATGGAGCTCTGGAGCTCTGGAGGTATGGAGCTATGGAGCCCTGGAGCTCTGGAGGTATGGAGCTATGGTGCTATGGAGCTCTGAAGCCATGGAGCTCTGGTGCTATGGAGCTCTGGAGGTATGGAGCTCTGGAGGTATGGAGCTCTGGAGGTATGGAGCTATGGAGCCCTGGAGCTCTGGAGGTATGGAGCTATGGTGCTATGGAGCTCTGAAGCCATGGAGCTCTGGTGCTATGGAGCTATGGAGCTCTGGTGCTATGGAGCTATGGAGGTATGGAGCCACCAGCCAGCACCCTCCGTGGCTGGATCAATGGAAGTGTTTTAGGTACCAGGCAGCCAAAGGGCCGAGGCCTCACGCTCGACCACGCCGGCGCAGAGTTCCAGCCGCTCGGATAAGCTCTGTCACTCACCCGCCGCGCAGCCACCGGTAACGGGGAAATGTCGCCGCCTTGTGGACACGCCGTTGTAAATGAATGGGCTTTCGCACTTAGTGCAATTTTCGCCAACTCTCTGACTTAGAGCTATGGAAGTATGGAGCTATGGAGCCACCAGCCACCCAGGCTGGAGCTCTGGAGCTCTGGAGGTATGGAGCTCTGGTGCTATGGAAGTATGGAGCTCTGGTGCTATGGAAGTATGGAGCTATGGAGGTATGGAAGTATGGAGCTATGGAAGTATGGAGCTATGGAGCTCTGGAAGTATGGAGCTATGGAGCTCTGGAGGTATGGAGCCCTGGAGCTATGGAGCCCTGGAGCTATGGAAGTATGGAGCTCTGGTGCTATGGAGCTATGGAGCTCTGGTGCTATGGAGCTATGGAGCTATGGAGCTCTGGAGCTATGGAGCTCTGGAGGTATGGAGCTATGGAGCTATGGAGCTCTGGAGGTATGGAGCTATGGAGCTATGGAAGTATGGAGCTCTGGTGCTATGGAGCTATGGAGCTCTGGTGCTATGGAGCTATGGAGCTCTGGTGCTATGGAGCTATGGAGCTATGGAGCTCTGGAAGTATGGAGCTCTGGTGCTATGGAGCTATGGAGCTCTGGTGCTATGGAGCTATGGAGCTCTGGTGCTATGGAGCTCTGGTGCTATGGAGCTCTGGTGCTATGGAGCTATGGAGCTCTGGTGCTATGGAGCTCTGGAGGTATGGAGCTCTGGAGGTATGGAGCTCTGGAGGTATGGAGCTATGGAGCCCTGGAGCTCTGGAGGTATGGAGCTATGGTGCTATGGAGCTCTGAAGCCATGGAGCTCTGGTGCTATGGAGCTATGGAGCTATGGTGCTATGGAGCTATGGAGCTATGGAGCTCTGGAAGTATGGAGCTCTGGTGCTATGGAGCTATGGAGCTCTGGTGCTATGGAGCTATGGAGCTCTGGTGCTATGGAGCTATGGAGCTCTGGTGCTATGGAGCTCTGGTGCTATGGAGCTCTGGTGCTATGGAGCTATGGAGCTCTGGTGCTATGGAGCTATGGAGCTCTGGAGGTATGGAGCTCTGGAGGTATGGAGCTCTGGAGGTATGGAGCTATGGAGCCCTGGAGCTCTGGAGGTATGGAGCTATGGTGCTATGGAGCTCTGAAGCCATGGAGCTCTGGTGCTATGGAGCTCTGGAGCTCTGGAGGTATGGAGCTCTGGAGGTATGGAGCTATGGAGCCCTGGAGCTCTGGAGGTATGGAGCTATGGTGCTATGGAGCTCTGAAGCCATGGAGCTCTGGTGCTATGGAGCTCTGGAGCTCTGGAGGTATGGAGCTCTGGAGGTATGGAGCTCTGGAGGTATGGAGCTATGGAGCCCTGGAGCTCTGGAGGTATGGAGCTATGGTGCTATGGAGCTCTGAAGCCATGGAGCTCTGGTGCTATGGAGCTCTGGAGGTATGGAGCTCTGGAGGTATGGAGCTCTGGAGGTATGGAGCTATGGAGCCCTGGAGCTCTGGAGGTATGGAGCTATGGTGCTATGGAGCTCTGAAGCCATGGAGCTCTGGTGCTATGGAGCTCTGGAGGTATGGAGCTCTGGAGGTATGGAGCTCTGGAGGTATGGAGCTATGGAGCCCTGGAGCTCTGGAGGTATGGAGCTATGGTGCTATGGAGCTCTGAAGCCATGGAGCTCTGGTGCTATGGAGCTATGGAGCTCTGGTGCTATGGAGCTATGGAGGTATGGAGCCACCAGCCAGCACCCTCCGTGGCTGGATCAATGGAAGTGTTTTAGGTACCAGGCAGCCAAAGGGCCGAGGCCTCACGCTCGACCACGCCGGCGCAGAGTTCCAGCCGCTCGGATAAGCTCTGTCACTCACCCGCCGCGCAGCCACCGGTAACGGGGAAATGTCGCCGCCTGGCGGACACGCCGTTGTAAATGAATGGGCTTTCGCACTTAGTGCAATTTTCGCCAACTCTCTGACTTAGAGCTATGGAAGTATGGAGCTATGGAGCCACCAGCCACCCAGGCTGGAGCTATGGAGCTCTGGAGGTATGGAGCTCAGGTGCTATGGAAGTATGGAGCTATGGAGCTATGGAAGTATGGAGCTATGGAGCTATGGAGCTCTGGAAGTATGGAGCTATGGAGCTCTGGAGGTATGGAGCTATGGAGCCCTGGAGCCCTGGAGCTATGGAGCTCTGGTGCTATGGAGGTACGGAGCTCTGGAGGTATGGAGCTCTGGAGGTATGGAGCTATGGAGCTATGGAGCCCTGGAGCTATGGAGCTATGGAGCCCTGGAGCTATGGAGCTATGGAGCCCTGGAGCTATGGAGCTATGGAGCTCTGGTGCTATGGAGCTATGGAGCTCTGGTGCTATGGAGCTATGGAGCTCTGGTGCTATGGAGCTATGGAGCTCTGGTGCTATGGAGCTATGGAGCTCTGGAAGTATGGAGCTATGGAGCTCTGGAGGTATGGAGCTATGGAGCCCTGGAGCTATGGAGCCCTGGAGCTATGGAAGTATGGAGCTCTGGTGCTATGGAGCTATGGAGCTCTGGTGCTATGGAGCTATGGAGCTCTGGAGCTATGGAGCTCTGGAGGTATGGAGCTATGGAGCTATGGAGCTCTGGAGGTATGGAGCTATGGAGCTATGGAAGTATGGAGCTCTGGTGCTATGGAGCTATGGAGCTCTGGTGCTTTGGAGCTATGGAGCTCTGGTGCTATGGAGCTATGGAGCTATGGAGCTCTGGAAGTATGGAGCTCTGGTGCTATGGAGCTATGGAGCTCTGGTGCTATGGAGCTATGGAGCTCTGGTGCTATGGAGCTATGGAGCTCTGGTGCTATGGAGCTCTGGTGCTATGGAGCTCTGGTGCTATGGAGCTATGGAGCTCTGGTGCTATGGAGCTATGGAGCTCTGGAGGTATGGAGCTCTGGAGGTATGGAGCTCTGGAGGTATGGAGCTTTGGAGCCCTGGAGCTCTGGAGGTATGGAGCTATGGTGCTATGGAGCTCTGAAGCCATGGAGCTCTGGTGCTATGGAGCTCTGGAGCTCTGGAGGTATGGAGCTCTGGAGGTATGGAGCTATGGAGCCCTGGAGCTCTGGAGGTATGGAGCTATGGTGCTATGGAGCTCTGAAGCCATGGAGCTCTGGTGCTATGGAGCTCTGGAGCTCTGGAGGTATGGAGCTCTGGAGGTATGGAGCTATGGAGCCCTGGAGCTCTGGAGGTATGGAGCTATGGTGCTATGGAGCTCTGAAGCCATGGAGCTCTGGTGCTATGGAGCTCTGGAGCTCTGGAGGTATGGAGCTCTGGAGGTATGGAGCTCTGGAGGTATGGAGCTATGGAGCCCTGGAGCTCTGGAGGTATGGAGCTATGGTGCTATGGAGCTCTGAAGCCATGGAGCTCTGGTGCTATGGAGCTCTGGAGGTATGGAGCTCTGGAGGTATGGAGCTCTGGAGGTATGGAGCTATGGAGCCCTGGAGCTCTGGAGGTATGGAGCTATGGTGCTATGGAGCTCTGAAGCCATGGAGCTCTGGTGCTATGGAGCTCTGGAGGTATGGAGCTCTGGAGGTATGGAGCTCTGGAGGTATGGAGCTATGGAGCCCTGGAGCTCTGGAGGTATGGAGCTATGGTGCTATGGAGCTCTGAAGCCATGGAGCTCTGGTGCTATGGAGCTCTGGAGGTATGGAGCTCTGGAGGTATGGAGCTCTGGAGGTATGGAGCTATGGAGCCCTGGAGCTCTGGAGGTATGGAGCTATGGTGCTATGGAGCTCTGAAGCCATGGAGCTCTGGTGCTATGGAGCTATGGAGCTCTGGTGCTATGGAGCTATGGAGGTATGGAGCCACCAGCCAGCACCCTCCGTGGCTGGATCAATGGAAGTGTTTTAGGTACCAGGCAGCCAAAGGGCCGAGGCCTCACGCTCGACCACGCCGGCGCAGAGTTCCAGCCGCTCGGATAAGCTCTGTCACTCACCCGCCGCGCAGCCACCGGTAACGGGGAAATGTCGCCGCCTTGTGGACACGCCGTTGTAAATGAATGGGCTTTCGCACTTAGTGCAATTTTCGCCAACTCTCTGACTTAGAGCTATGGAAGTATGGAGCTATGGAGCCACCAGCCACCAAGGCTGGAGCTCTGGAGCTCTGGAGGTATGGAGCTCTGGTGCTATGGAAGTATGGAGCTCTGGTGCTATGGAAGTATGGAGCTATGGAGGTATGGAAGTATGGAGCTATGGAAGTATGGAGCTATGGAGCTCTGGAAGTATGGAGCTATGGAGCTCTGGAGGTATGGAGCCCTGGAGCTATGGAGCCCTGGAGCTATGGAAGTATGGAGCTCTGGTGCTATGGAGCTATGGAGCTCTGGTGCTATGGAGTTATGGAGCTATGGAGCTCTGGAGCTATGGAGCTCTGGAGGTATGGAGCTATGGAGCTATGGAGCTCTGGAGGTATGGAGCTATGGAGCTATGGAAGTATGGAGCTCTGGTGCTATGGAGCTATGGAGCTCTGGTGCTATGGAGCTATGGAGCTCTGGTGCTATGGAGCTATGGAGCTATGGAGCTCTGGAAGTATGGAGCTCTGGTGCTATGGAGCTATGGAGCTCTGGTGCTATGGAGCTATGGAGCTCTGGTGCTATGGAGCTCTGGTGCTATGGAGCTCTGGTGCTATGGAGCTATGGAGCTCTGGTGCTATGGAGCTCTGGAGGTATGGAGCTCTGGAGGTATGGAGCTCTGGAGGTATGGAGCTATGGAGCCCTGGAGCTCTGGAGGTATGGAGCTATGGTGCTATGGAGCTCTGAAGCCATGGAGCTCTGGTGCTATGGAGCTATGGAGCTCTGGTGCTATGGAGCTATGGAGCTATGGAGCTCTGGAAGTATGGAGCTCTGGTGCTATGGAGCTATGGAGCTCTGGTGCTATGGAGCTATGGAGCTCTGGTGCTATGGAGCTATGGAGCTCTGGTGCTATGGAGCTCTGGTGCTATGGAGCTCTGGTGCTATGGAGCTATGGAGCTCTGGTGCTATGGAGCTATGGAGCTCTGGAGGTATGGAGCTCTGGAGGTATGGAGCTCTGGAGGTATGGAGCTATGGAGCCCTGGAGCTCTGGAGGTATGGAGCTATGGTGCTATGGAGCTCTGAAGCCATGGAGCTCTGGTGCTATGGAGCTCTGGAGCTCTGGAGGTATGGAGCTCTGGAGGTATGGAGCTATGGAGCCCTGGAGCTCTGGAGGTATGGAGCTATGGTGCTATGGAGCTCTGAAGCCATGGAGCTCTGGTGCTATGGAGCTCTGGAGCTCTGGAGGTATGGAGCTCTGGAGGTATGGAGCTCTGGAGGTATGGAGCTATGGAGCCCTGGAGCTCTGGAGGTATGGAGCTATGGTGCTATGGAGCTCTGAAGCCATGGAGCTCTGGTGCTATGGAGCTCTGGAGGTATGGAGCTCTGGAGGTATGGAGCTCTGGAGGTATGGAGCTATGGAGCCCTGGAGCTCTGGAGGTATGGAGCTATGGTGCTATGGAGCTCTGAAGCCATGGAGCTCTGGTGCTATGGAGCTCTGGAGGTATGGAGCTCTGGAGGTATGGAGCTCTGGAGGTATGGAGCTATGGAGCCCTGGAGCTCTGGAGGTATGGAGCTATGGTGCTATGGAGCTCTGAAGCCATGGAGCTCTGGTGCTATGGAGCTATGGAGCTCTGGTGCTATGGAGCTATGGAGGTATGGAGCCACCAGCCAGCACCCTCCGTGGCTGGATCAATGGAAGTGTTTTAGGTACCAGGCAGCCAAAGGGCCGAGGCCTCACGCTCGACCACGCCGGCGCAGAGTTCCAGCCGCTCGGATAAGCTCTGTCACTCACCCGCCGCGCAGCCACCGGTAACGGGGAAATGTCGCCGCCTTGTGGACACGCCGTTGTAAATGAATGGGCTTTCGCACTTAGTGCAATTTTCGCCAACTCTCTGACTGGAGCTATGGAAGTATGGAGCTATGGAGCCACCAGCCACCCAGGCTGGAGCTATGGAGCTCTGGAGGTATGGAGCTCTGGTGCTATGGAAGTATGGAGCTATGGAGCTATGGAAGTATGGAGCTATGGAGCTATGGAGCTCTGGAAGTATGGAGCTATGGAGCTCTGGAGGTATGGAGCTATGGAGCCCTGGAGCCCTGGAGCTATGGAGCCCTGGAGCTATGGAGCTATGGAGCCCTGGAGCTATGGAGCTATGGAGCCCTGGAGCTATGGAGCTATGGAGCTCTGGTGCTATGGAGCTATGGAGCTCTGGTGCTATGGAGCTATGGAGCTCTGGTGCTATGGAGCTATGGAGCTCTGGTGCTATGGAGCTATGGAGCTCTGGAAGTATGGAGCTATGGAGCTCTGGAGGTATGGAGCTATGGAGCTCTGGAGGTATGGAGCTATGGAGCCCTGGAGCTATGGAGCCCTGGAGCTATGGAAGTATGGAGCTCTGGTGCTATGGAGCTATGGAGCTCTGGTGCTATGGAGCTATGGAGCTCTGGAGCTATGGAGCTCTGGAGGTATGGAGCTATGGAGCTCTGGAGGTATGGAGCTATGGAGCTATGGAAGTATGGAGCTCTGGTGCTATGGAGCTATGGAGCTCTGGTGCTATGGAGCTATGGAGCTCTGGTGCTATGGAGCTATGGAGCTATGGAGCTCTGGAAGTATGGAGCTCTGGTGCTATGGAGCTATGGAGCTCTGGTGCTATGGAGCTATGGAGCTCTGGTGCTATGGAGCTATGGAGCTCTGGTGCTATGGAGCTATGGTGCTATGGAGCTCTGGTGCTATGGAGCTATGGAGCTCTGGTGCTATGGAGCTATGGAGCTCTGGAAGTATGGAGCTCTGGTGCTATGGAAGTATGGAGCTATGGAGGTATGGAAGTATGGAGCTATGGAAGTATGGAGCTATGGAGCTCTGGAAGTATGGAGCTATGGAGCTCTGGAGGTATGGAGCCCTGGAGCTATGGAGCCCTGGAGCTATGGAAGTATGGAGCTCTGGTGCTATGGAGCTATGGAGCTCTGGTGCTATGGAGCTATGGAGCTATGGAGCTCTGGAGCTATGGAGCTCTGGAGGTATGGAGCTATGGAGCTATGGAGCTCTGGAGGTATGGAGCTATGGAGCTATGGAAGTATGGAGCTCTGGTGCTATGGAGCTATGGAGCTCTGGTGCTATGGAGCTATGGAGCTCTGGTGCTATGGAGCTATGGAGCTCTGGAGGTATGGAGCTCTGGAGGTATGGAGCTCTGGAGGTATGGAGCTTTGGAGCCCTGGAGCTCTGGAGGTATGGAGCTATGGTGCTATGGAGCTCTGAAGCCATGGAGCTCTGGTGCTATGGAGCTCTGGAGCTCTGGAGGTATGGAACTCTGGAGGTATGGAGCTATGGAGCCCTGGAGCTCTGGAGGTATGGAGCTATGGTGCTATGGAGCTCTGAAGCCATGGAGCTCTGGTGCTATGGAGCTCTGGCGCTCTGGAGGTATGGAGCTCTGGAGGTATGGAGCTATGGAGCCCTGGAGCTCTGGAGGTACGGAGCTATGGTGCTATGGAGCTCTGAAGCCATGGAGCTCTGGTGCTATGGAGCTCTGGAGCTCTGGAGGTATGGAGCTCTGGAGGTATGGAGCTCTGGAGGTATGGAGCTATGGAGCCCTGGAGCTCTGGAGGTATGGAGCTATGGTGCTATGGAGCTCTGAAGCCATGGAGCTCTGGTGCTATGGAGCTCTGGAGGTATGGAGCTCTGGAGGTATGGAGCTCTGGAGGTATGGAGCTATGGAGCCCTGGAGCTCTGGAGGTATGGAGCTATGGTGCTATGGAGCTCTGAAGCCATGGAGCTCTGGTGCTATGGAGCTATGGAGCTCTGGTGCTATGGAGCTATGGAGGTATGGAGCCACCAGCCAGCACCCTCCGTGGCTGGATCAATGGAAGTGTTTTAGGTACCAGGCAGCCAAAGGGCCGAGGCCTCACGCTCGACCACGCCGGCGCAGAGTTCCAGCCGCTCGGATAAGCTCTGTCACTCACCCGCCGCGCAGCCACCGGTAACGGGGAAATGTCGCCGCCTTGTGGACACGCCGTTGTAAATGAATGGGCTTTCGCACTTAGTGCAATTTTCGCCAACTCTCTGACTTAGAGCTATGGAAGTATGGAGCTATGGAGCCACCAGCCACCCAGGCTGGAGCTCTGGAGCTCTGGAGGTATGGAGCTCTGGTGCTATGGAAGTATGGAGCTCTGGTGCTATGGAAGTATGGAGCTATGGAGGTATGGAGCTCTGGAAGTATGGAGCTATGGAGCTCTGGAGGTATGGAGCTATGGAGCCCTGGAGCCCTGGAGCTATGGAGCCCTGGAGCTATGGAGCTATGGAGCCCTGGAGCTATGGAGCTATGGAGCCCTGGAGCTATGGAGCTATGGAGCTCTGGTGCTATGGAGCTATGGAGCTCTGGTGCTATGGAGCTATGGAGCTCTGGTGCTATGGAGCTATGGAGCTCTGGTGCTATGGAGCTATGGAGCTCTGGAAGTATGGAGCTATGGAGCTCTGGAGGTATGGAGCTATGGAGCTCTGGAGGTATGGAGCTATGGAGCCCTGGAGCTATGGAGCCCTGGAGCTATGGAAGTATGGAGCTCTGGTGCTATGGAGCTATGGAGCTCTGGTGCTATGGAGCTATGGAGCTCTGGAGCTATGGAGCTCTGGAGGTATGGAGCTATGGAGCTCTGGAGGTATGGAGCTATGGAGCTATGGAAGTATGGAGCTCTGGTGCTATGGAGCTATGGAGCTCTGGTGCTATGGAGCTATGGAGCTCTGGTGCTATGGAGCTATGGAGCTATGGAGCTCTGGAAGTATGGAGCTCTGGTGCTATGGAGCTATGGAGCTCTGGTGCTATGGAGCTATGGAGCTCTGGTGCTATGGAGCTATGGAGCTCTGGTGCTATGGAGCTATGGTGCTATGGAGCTCTGGTGCTATGGAGCTATGGAGCTCTGGTGCTATGGAGCTATGGAGCTCTGGAAGTATGGAGCTCTGGTGCTATGGAAGTATGGAGCTATGGAGGTATGGAAGTATGGAGCTATGGAAGTATGGAGCTATGGAGCTCTGGAAGTATGGAGCTATGGAGCTCTGGAGGTATGGAGCCCTGGAGCTATGGAGCCCTGGAGCTATGGAAGTATGGAGCTCTGGTGCTATGGAGCTATGGAGCTCTGGTGCTATGGAGCTATGGAGCTATGGAGCTCTGGAGCTATGGAGCTCTGGAGGTATGGAGCTATGGAGCTATGGAGCTCTGGAGGTATGGAGCTATGGAGCTATGGAAGTATGGAGCTCTGGTGCTATGGAGCTATGGAGCTCTGGTGCTATGGAGCTATGGAGCTCTGGTGCTATGGAGCTATGGAGCTCTGGAGGTATGGAGCTCTGGAGGTATGGAGCTCTGGAGGTATGGAGCTTTGGAGCCCTGGAGCTCTGGAGGTATGGAGCTATGGTGCTATGGAGCTCTGAAGCCATGGAGCTCTGGTGCTATGGAGCTCTGGAGCTCTGGAGGTATGGAACTCTGGAGGTATGGAGCTATGGAGCCCTGGAGCTCTGGAGGTATGGAGCTATGGTGCTATGGAGCTCTGAAGCCATGGAGCTCTGGTGCTATGGAGCTCTGGCGCTCTGGAGGTATGGAGCTCTGGAGGTATGGAGCTATGGAGCCCTGGAGCTCTGGAGGTACGGAGCTATGGTGCTATGGAGCTCTGAAGCCATGGAGCTCTGGTGCTATGGAGCTCTGGAGCTCTGGAGGTATGGAGCTCTGGAGGTATGGAGCTCTGGAGGTATGGAGCTATGGAGCCCTGGAGCTCTGGAGGTATGGAGCTATGGTGCTATGGAGCTCTGAAGCCATGGAGCTCTGGTGCTATGGAGCTCTGGAGGTATGGAGCTCTGGAGGTATGGAGCTCTGGAGGTATGGAGCTATGGAGCCCTGGAGCTCTGGAGGTATGGAGCTATGGTGCTATGGAGCTCTGAAGCCATGGAGCTCTGGTGCTATGGAGCTCTGGAGCTCTGGAGGTATGGAGCTCTGGAGGTATGGAGCTCTGGAGGTATGGAGCTATGGAGCCCTGGAGCTCTGGAGGTATGGAGCTATGGTGCTATGGAGCTCTGAAGCCATGGAGCTCTGGTGCTATGGAGCTCTGGAGGTATGGAGCTCTGGAGGTATGGAGCTCTGGAGGTATGGAGCTATGGAGCCCTGGAGCTCTGGAGGTATGGAGCTATGGTGCTATGGAGCTCTGAAGCCATGGAGCTCTGGTGCTATGGAGCTCTGGAGGTATGGAGCTCTGGAGGTATGGAGCTCTGGAGGTATGGAGCTATGGAGCCCTGGAGCTCTGGAGGTATGGAGCTATGGTGCTATGGAGCTCTGAAGCCATGGAGCTCTGGTGCTA
Source organism: Syngnathus leptorhynchus (assembly GCF_054491065.1). Classification (NCBI taxonomy): domain Eukaryota; kingdom Metazoa; phylum Chordata; class Actinopteri; order Syngnathiformes; family Syngnathidae; genus Syngnathus; species Syngnathus leptorhynchus. Next base: position 448,397 of record NW_028232008.1, read on the forward strand.
TGGAGCTATGGAGCTCTGGTGCTATGGAGCTATGGAGGTATGGAGCCACCAGCCAGCACCCTCCGTGGCTGGATCAATGGAAGTGTTTTAGGTACCAGGCAGCCAAAGGGCCGAGGCCTCACGCTCGACCACGCCGGCGCAGAGTTCCAGCCGCTCGGATAAGCTCTGTCACTCACCCGCCGCGCAGCCACCGGTAACGGGGAAATGTCGCCGCCTTGTGGACACGCCGTTGTAAATGAATGGGCTTTCGCACTTAGTGCAATTTTCGCCAACTCTCTGACTGGAGCTATGGAAGTATGGAGCTATGGAGCCACCAGCCACCCAGGCTGGAGCTATGGAGCTCTGGAGGTATGGAGCTCTGGTGCTATGGAAGTATGGAGCTATGGAGCTATGGAAGTATGGAGCTATGGAGCTATGGAGCTCTGGAAGTATGGAGCTATGGAGCTCTGGAGGTATGGAGCTATGGAGCCCTGGAGCCCTGGAGCTATGGAGCCCTGGAGCTATGGAGCTATGGAGCCCTGGAGCTATGGAGCTATGGAGCCCTGGAGCTATGGAGCTATGGAGCTCTGGTGCTATGGAGCTATGGAGCTCTGGTGCTATGGAGCTATGGAGCTCTGGTGCTATGGAGCTATGGAGCTCTGGTGCTATGGAGCTATGGAACTCTGGAAGTATGGAGCTATGGAGCTCTGGAGGTATGGAGCTATGGAGCTCTGGAGGTATGGAGCTATGGAGCCCTGGAGCTATGGAGCCCTGGAGCTATGGAAGTATGGAGCTCTGGTGCTATGGAGCTATGGAGCTCTGGTGCTATGGAGCTATGGAGCTCTGGAGCTATGGAGCTCTGGAGGTATGGAGCTATGGAGCTCTGGAGGTATGGAGCTATGGAGCTATGGAAGTATGGAGCTCTGGTACTATGGAGCTATGGAGCTCTGGTGCTATGGAGCTATGGAGCTCTGGTGCTATGGAGCTATGGAGCTATGGAGCTCTGGAAGTATGGAGCTCTGGTGCTATGGAGCTATGGAGCTCTGGTGCTATGGAGCTATGGAGCTCTGGTGCTATGGAGCTATGGAGCTCTGGTGCTATGGAGCTATGGTGCTATGGAGCTCTGGTGCTATGGAGCTATGGAGCTCTGGTGCTATGGAGCTATGGAGCTCTGGAGGTATGGAGCTCTGGAGGTATGGAGCTCTGGAGGTATGGAGCTTTGGAGCCCTGGAGCTCTGGAGGTATGGAGCTATGGTGCTATGGAGCTCTGAAGCCATGGAGCTCTGGTGCTATGGAGCTATGGAGCTCTGGTGCTATGGAGCTATGGAGCTATGGAGGTATGGAGCTATGGAGCCCTGGAGCTCTGGAGGTATGGAGCTATGGTGCTATGGAGCTCTGAAGCCATGGAGCTCTGGTGCTATGGAGCTCTGGAGCTCTGGAGGTATGGAGCTCTGGAGGTATGGAGCTATGGAGCCCTGGAGCTCTGGAGGTATGGAGCTATGGTGCTATGGAGCTCTGAAGCCATGGAGCTCTGGTGCTATGGAGCTCTGGAGCTCTGGAGGTATGGAGCTCTGGAGGTATGGAGCTCTGGAGGTATGGAACTATGGAGCCCTGGAGCTCTGGAGGTATGGAGCTATGGTGCTATGGAGCTCTGAAGCCATGGAGCTCTGGTGCTATGGAGCTCTGGAGGTATGGAGCTCTGGAGGTATGGAGCTCTGGAGGTATGGAGCTATGGAGCCCTGGAGCTCTGGAGGTATGGAGCTATGGTGCTATGGAGCTCTGAAGCCATGGAGCTCTGGTGCTATGGAGCTCTGGAGCTCTGGAGGTATGGAGCTCTGGAGGTATGGAGCTATGGAGCCCTGGAGCTCTGGAGGTATGGAGCTATGGTGCTATGGAGCTCTGAAGCCATGGAGCTCTGGTGCTATGGAGCTCTGGAGCTCTGGAGGTATGGAGCTCTGGAGGTATGGAGCTCTGGAGGTATGGAGCTATGGAGCCCTGGAGCTCTGGAGGTATGGAGCTATGGTGCTATGGAGCTCTGAAGCCATGGAGCTCTGGTGCTATGGAGCTCTGGAGGTATGGAGCTCTGGAGGTATGGAGCTCTGGAGGTATGGAGCTATGGAGCCCTGGAGCTCTGGAGGTATGGAGCTATGGTGCTATGGAGCTCTGAAGCCATGGAGCTCTGGTGCTATGGAGCTCTGGAGGTATGGAGCTCTGGAGGTATGGAGCTCTGGAGGTATGGAGCTATGGAGCCCTGGAGCTCTGGAGGTATGGAGCTATGGTGCTATGGAGCTCTGAAGCCATGGAGCTCTGGTGCTATGGAGCTATGGAGCTCTGGTGCTATGGAGCTATGGAGGTATGGAGCCACCAGCCAGCACCCTCCGTGGCTGGATCAATGGAAGTGTTTTAGGTACCAGGCAGCCAAAGGGCCGAGGCCTCACGCTCGACCACGCCGGCGCAGAGTTCCAGCCGCTCGGATAAGCTCTGTCACTCACCCGCCGCGCAGCCACCGGTAACGGGGAAATGTCGCCGCCTGGCGGACACGCCGTTGTAAATGAATGGGCTTTCGCACTTAGTGCAATTTTCGCCAACTCTCTGACTTAGAGCTATGGAAGTATGGAGCTATGGAGCCACCAGCCACCCAGGCTGGAGCTATGGAGCTCTGGAGGTATGGAGCTCAGGTGCTATGGAAGTATGGAGCTATGGAGCTATGGAAGTATGGAGCTATGGAGCTATGGAGCTCTGGAAGTATGGAGCTATGGAGCTCTGGAGGTATGGAGCTATGGAGCCCTGGAGCCCTGGAGCTATGGAGCTCTGGTGCTATGGAGGTACGGAGCTCTGGAGGTATGGAGCTCTGGAGGTATGGAGCTATGGAGCTATGGAGCCCTGGAGCTATGGAGCTATGGAGCCCTGGAGCTATGGAGCTATGGAGCCCTGGAGCTATGGAGCTATGGAGCTCTGGTGCTATGGAGCTATGGAGCTCTGGTGCTATGGAGCTATGGAGCTCTGGTGCTATGGAGCTATGGAGCTCTGGTGCTATGGAGCTATGGAGCTCTGGAAGTATGGAGCTATGGAGCTCTGGAGGTATGGAGCTATGGAGCCCTGGAGCTATGGAGCCCTGGAGCTATGGAAGTATGGAGCTCTGGTGCTATGGAGCTATGGAGCTCTGGTGCTATGGAGCTATGGAGCTCTGGAGCTATGGAGCTCTGGAGGTATGGAGCTATGGAGCTATGGAGCTCTGGAGGTATGGAGCTATGGAGCTATGGAAGTATGGAGCTCTGGTGCTATGGAGCTATGGAGCTCTGGTGCTTTGGAGCTATGGAGCTCTGGTGCTATGGAGCTATGGAGCTATGGAGCTCTGGAAGTATGGAGCTCTGGTGCTATGGAGCTATGGAGCTCTGGTGCTATGGAGCTATGGAGCTCTGGTGCTATGGAGCTATGGAGCTCTGGTGCTATGGAGCTCTGGTGCTATGGAGCTCTGGTGCTATGGAGCTATGGAGCTCTGGTGCTATGGAGCTATGGAGCTCTGGAGGTATGGAGCTCTGGAGGTATGGAGCTCTGGAGGTATGGAGCTTTGGAGCCCTGGAGCTCTGGAGGTATGGAGCTATGGTGCTATGGAGCTCTGAAGCCATGGAGCTCTGGTGCTATGGAGCTCTGGAGCTCTGGAGGTATGGAGCTCTGGAGGTATGGAGCTATGGAGCCCTGGAGCTCTGGAGGTATGGAGCTATGGTGCTATGGAGCTCTGAAGCCATGGAGCTCTGGTGCTATGGAGCTCTGGAGCTCTGGAGGTATGGAGCTCTGGAGGTATGGAGCTATGGAGCCCTGGAGCTCTGGAGGTATGGAGCTATGGTGCTATGGAGCTCTGAAGCCATGGAGCTCTGGTGCTATGGAGCTCTGGAGCTCTGGAGGTATGGAGCTCTGGAGGTATGGAGCTCTGGAGGTATGGAGCTATGGAGCCCTGGAGCTCTGGAGGTATGGAGCTATGGTGCTATGGAGCTCTGAAGCCATGGAGCTCTGGTGCTATGGAGCTCTGGAGGTATGGAGCTCTGGAGGTATGGAGCTCTGGAGGTATGGAGCTATGGAGCCCTGGAGCTCTGGAGGTATGGAGCTATGGTGCTATGGAGCTCTGAAGCCATGGAGCTCTGGTGCTATGGAGCTCTGGAGGTATGGAGCTCTGGAGGTATGGAGCTCTGGAGGTATGGAGCTATGGAGCCCTGGAGCTCTGGAGGTATGGAGCTATGGTGCTATGGAGCTCTGAAGCCATGGAGCTCTGGTGCTATGGAGCTCTGGAGGTATGGAGCTCTGGAGGTATGGAGCTCTGGAGGTATGGAGCTATGGAGCCCTGGAGCTCTGGAGGTATGGAGCTATGGTGCTATGGAGCTCTGAAGCCATGGAGCTCTGGTGCTATGGAGCTATGGAGCTCTGGTGCTATGGAGCTATGGAGGTATGGAGCCACCAGCCAGCACCCTCCGTGGCTGGATCAATGGAAGTGTTTTAGGTACCAGGCAGCCAAAGGGCCGAGGCCTCACGCTCGACCACGCCGGCGCAGAGTTCCAGCCGCTCGGATAAGCTCTGTCACTCACCCGCCGCGCAGCCACCGGTAACGGGGAAATGTCGCCGCCTTGTGGACACGCCGTTGTAAATGAATGGGCTTTCGCACTTAGTGCAATTTTCGCCAACTCTCTGACTTAGAGCTATGGAAGTATGGAGCTATGGAGCCACCAGCCACCAAGGCTGGAGCTCTGGAGCTCTGGAGGTATGGAGCTCTGGTGCTATGGAAGTATGGAGCTCTGGTGCTATGGAAGTATGGAGCTATGGAGGTATGGAAGTATGGAGCTATGGAAGTATGGAGCTATGGAGCTCTGGAAGTATGGAGCTATGGAGCTCTGGAGGTATGGAGCCCTGGAGCTATGGAGCCCTGGAGCTATGGAAGTATGGAGCTCTGGTGCTATGGAGCTATGGAGCTCTGGTGCTATGGAGTTATGGAGCTATGGAGCTCTGGAGCTATGGAGCTCTGGAGGTATGGAGCTATGGAGCTATGGAGCTCTGGAGGTATGGAGCTATGGAGCTATGGAAGTATGGAGCTCTGGTGCTATGGAGCTATGGAGCTCTGGTGCTATGGAGCTATGGAGCTCTGGTGCTATGGAGCTATGGAGCTATGGAGCTCTGGAAGTATGGAGCTCTGGTGCTATGGAGCTATGGAGCTCTGGTGCTATGGAGCTATGGAGCTCTGGTGCTATGGAGCTCTGGTGCTATGGAGCTCTGGTGCTATGGAGCTATGGAGCTCTGGTGCTATGGAGCTCTGGAGGTATGGAGCTCTGGAGGTATGGAGCTCTGGAGGTATGGAGCTATGGAGCCCTGGAGCTCTGGAGGTATGGAGCTATGGTGCTATGGAGCTCTGAAGCCATGGAGCTCTGGTGCTATGGAGCTATGGAGCTCTGGTGCTATGGAGCTATGGAGCTATGGAGCTCTGGAAGTATGGAGCTCTGGTGCTATGGAGCTATGGAGCTCTGGTGCTATGGAGCTATGGAGCTCTGGTGCTATGGAGCTATGGAGCTCTGGTGCTATGGAGCTCTGGTGCTATGGAGCTCTGGTGCTATGGAGCTATGGAGCTCTGGTGCTATGGAGCTATGGAGCTCTGGAGGTATGGAGCTCTGGAGGTATGGAGCTCTGGAGGTATGGAGCTATGGAGCCCTGGAGCTCTGGAGGTATGGAGCTATGGTGCTATGGAGCTCTGAAGCCATGGAGCTCTGGTGCTATGGAGCTCTGGAGCTCTGGAGGTATGGAGCTCTGGAGGTATGGAGCTATGGAGCCCTGGAGCTCTGGAGGTATGGAGCTATGGTGCTATGGAGCTCTGAAGCCATGGAGCTCTGGTGCTATGGAGCTCTGGAGCTCTGGAGGTATGGAGCTCTGGAGGTATGGAGCTCTGGAGGTATGGAGCTATGGAGCCCTGGAGCTCTGGAGGTATGGAGCTATGGTGCTATGGAGCTCTGAAGCCATGGAGCTCTGGTGCTATGGAGCTCTGGAGCTCTGGAGGTATGGAGCTCTGGAGGTATGGAGCTCTGGAGGTATGGAGCTATGGAGCCCTGGAGCTCTGGAGGTATGGAGCTATGGTGCTATGGAGCTCTGAAGCCATGGAGCTCTGGTGCTATGGAGCTCTGGAGGTATGGAGCTCTGGAGGTATGGAGCTCTGGAGGTATGGAGCTATGGAGCCCTGGAGCTCTGGAGGTATGGAGCTATGGTGCTATGGAGCTCTGAAGCCATGGAGCTCTGGTGCTATGGAGCTATGGAGCTCTGGTGCTATGGAGCTATGGAGGTATGGAGCCACCAGCCAGCACCCTCCGTGGCTGGATCAATGGAAGTGTTTTAGGTACCAGGCAGCCAAAGGGCCGAGGCCTCACGCTCGACCACGCCGGCGCAGAGTTCCAGCCGCTCGGATAAGCTCTGTCACTCACCCGCCGCGCAGCCACCGGTAACGGGGAAATGTCGCCGCCTTGTGGACACGCCGTTGTAAATGAATGGGCTTTCGCACTTAGTGCAATTTTCGCCAACTCTCTGACTTAGAGCTATGGAAGTATGGAGCTATGGAGCCACCAGCCACCCAGGCTGGAGCTCTGGAGCTCTGGAGGTATGGAGCTCTGGTGCTATGGAAGTATGGAGCTCTGGTGCTATGGAAGTATGGAGCTATGGAGGTATGGAGCTCTGGAAGTATGGAGCTATGGAGCTCTGGAGGTATGGAGCTATGGAGCCCTGGAGCCCTGGAGCTATGGAGCCCTGGAGCTATGGAGCTATGGAGCCCTGGAGCTATGGAGCTATGGAGCCCTGGAGCTATGGAGCTATGGAGCTCTGGTGCTATGGAGCTATGGAGCTCTGGTGCTATGGAGCTATGGAGCTCTGGTGCTATGGAGCTATGGAGCTCTGGTGCTATGGAGCTATGGAGCTCTGGAAGTATGGAGCTATGGAGCTCTGGAGGTATGGAGCTATGGAGCTCTGGAGGTATGGAGCTATGGAGCCCTGGAGCTATGGAGCCCTGGAGCTATGGAAGTATGGAGCTCTGGTGCTATGGAGCTATGGAGCTCTGGTGCTATGGAGCTATGGAGCTCTGGAGCTATGGAGCTCTGGAGGTATGGAGCTATGGAGCTCTGGAGGTATGGAGCTATGGAGCTATGGAAGTATGGAGCTCTGGTGCTATGGAGCTATGGAGCTCTGGTGCTATGGAGCTATGGAGCTCTGGTGCTATGGAGCTATGGAGCTATGGAGCTCTGGAAGTATGGAGCTCTGGTGCTATGGAGCTATGGAGCTCTGGTGCTATGGAGCTATGGAGCTCTGGTGCTATGGAGCTATGGAGCTCTGGTGCTATGGAGCTATGGTGCTATGGAGCTCTGGTGCTATGGAGCTATGGAGCTCTGGTGCTATGGAGCTATGGAGCTCTGGAAGTATGGAGCTCTGGTGCTATGGAAGTATGGAGCTATGGAGGTATGGAAGTATGGAGCTATGGAAGTATGGAGCTATGGAGCTCTGGAAGTATGGAGCTATGGAGCTCTGGAGGTATGGAGCCCTGGAGCTATGGAGCCCTGGAGCTATGGAAGTATGGAGCTCTGGTGCTATGGAGCTATGGAGCTCTGGTGCTATGGAGCTATGGAGCTATGGAGCTCTGGAGCTATGGAGCTCTGGAGGTATGGAGCTATGGAGCTATGGAGCTCTGGAGGTATGGAGCTATGGAGCTATGGAAGTATGGAGCTCTGGTGCTATGGAGCTATGGAGCTCTGGTGCTATGGAGCTATGGAGCTCTGGTGCTATGGAGCTATGGAGCTCTGGAGGTATGGAGCTCTGGAGGTATGGAGCTCTGGAGGTATGGAGCTTTGGAGCCCTGGAGCTCTGGAGGTATGGAGCTATGGTGCTATGGAGCTCTGAAGCCATGGAGCTCTGGTGCTATGGAGCTCTGGAGCTCTGGAGGTATGGAACTCTGGAGGTATGGAGCTATGGAGCCCTGGAGCTCTGGAGGTATGGAGCTATGGTGCTATGGAGCTCTGAAGCCATGGAGCTCTGGTGCTATGGAGCTCTGGCGCTCTGGAGGTATGGAGCTCTGGAGGTATGGAGCTATGGAGCCCTGGAGCTCTGGAGGTACGGAGCTATGGTGCTATGGAGCTCTGAAGCCATGGAGCTCTGGTGCTATGGAGCTCTGGAGCTCTGGAGGTATGGAGCTCTGGAGGTATGGAGCTCTGGAGGTATGGAGCTATGGAGCCCTGGAGCTCTGGAGGTATGGAGCTATGGTGCTATGGAGCTCTGAAGCCATGGAGCTCTGGTGCTATGGAGCTCTGGAGGTATGGAGCTCTGGAGGTATGGAGCTCTGGAGGTATGGAGCTATGGAGCCCTGGAGCTCTGGAGGTATGGAGCTATGGTGCTATGGAGCTCTGAAGCCATGGAGCTCTGGTGCTATGGAGCTATGGAGCTCTGGTGCTATGGAGCTATGGAGGTATGGAGCCACCAGCCAGCACCCTCCGTGGCTGGATCAATGGAAGTGTTTTAGGTACCAGGCAGCCAAAGGGCCGAGGCCTCACGCTCGACCACGCCGGCGCAGAGTTCCAGCCGCTCGGATAAGCTCTGTCACTCACCCGCCGCGCAGCCACCGGTAACGGGGAAATGTCGCCGCCTTGTGGACACGCCGTTGTAAATGAATGGGCTTTCGCACTTAGTGCAATTTTCGCCAACTCTCTGACTTAGAGCTATGGAAGTATGGAGCTATGGAGCCACCAGCCACCCAGGCTGGAGCTCTGGAGCTCTGGAGGTATGGAGCTCTGGTGCTATGGAAGTATGGAGCTCTGGTGCTATGGAAGTATGGAGCTATGGAGGTATGGAAGTATGGAGCTATGGAAGTATGGAGCTATGGAGCTCTGGAAGTATGGAGCTATGGAGCTCTGGAGGTATGGAGCCCTGGAGCTATGGAGCCCTGGAGCTATGGAAGTATGGAGCTCTGGTGCTATGGAGCTATGGAGCTCTGGTGCTATGGAGCTATGGAGCTATGGAGCTCTGGAGCTATGGAGCTCTGGAGGTATGGAGCTATGGAGCTATGGAGCTCTGGAGGTATGGAGCTATGGAGCTATGGAACTATGGAGCTCTGGTGCTATGGAGCTATGGAGCTCTGGTGCTATGGAGCTATGGAGCTCTGGTGCTATGGAGCTATGGAGCTATGGAGCTCTGGAAGTATGGAGCTCTGGTGCTATGGAGCTATGGAGCTCTGGAGGTATGGAGCTCTGGAGGTATGGAGCTATGGAGCCCTGGAGCTCTGGAGGTATGGAGCTATGGTGCTATGGAGCTCTGAAGCCATGGAGCTCTGGTGCTATGGAGCTCTGGAGGTATGGAGCTCTGGAGGTATGGAGCTATGGAGCCCTGGAGCTCTGGAGGTATGGAGCTATGGTGCTATGGAGCTCTGAAGCCATGGAGCTCTGGTGCTATGGAGCTATGGAGCTCTGGTGCTATGGAGCTATGGAGCTATGGAGCTCTGGAAGTATGGAGCTCTGGTGCTATGGAGCTATGGAGCTCTGGTGCTATGGAGCTATGGAGCTCTGGTGCTATGGAGCTATGGAGCTCTGGTGCTATGGAGCTCTGGTGCTATGGAGCTCTGGTGCTATGGAGCTATGGAGCTCTGGTGCTATGGAGCTATGGAGCTCTGGAGGTATGGAGCTCTGGAGGTATGGAGCTCTGGAGGTATGGAGCTATGGAGCCCTGGAGCTCTGGAGGTATGGAGCTATGGTGCTATGGAGCTCTGAAGCCATGGAGCTCTGGTGCTATGGAGCTCTGGAGCTCTGGAGGTATGGAGCTCTGGAGGTATGGAGCTATGGAGCCCTGGAGCTCTGGAGGTATGGAGCTATGGTGCTATGGAGCTCTGAAGCCATGGAGCTCTGGTGCTATGGAGCTCTGGAGCTCTGGAGGTATGGAGCTCTGGAGGTATGGAGCTCTGGAGGTATGGAGCTATGGAGCCCTGGAGCTCTGGAGGTATGGAGCTATGGTGCTATGGAGCTCTGAAGCCATGGAGCTCTGGTGCTATGGAGCTCTGGAGGTATGGAGCTCTGGAGGTATGGAGCTCTGGAGGTATGGAGCTATGGAGCCCTGGAGCTCTGGAGGTATGGAGCTATGGTGCTATGGAGCTCTGAAGCCATGGAGCTCTGGTGCTATGGAGCTCTGGAGGTATGGAGCTCTGGAGGTATGGAGCTCTGGAGGTATGGAGCTATGGAGCCCTGGAGCTCTGGAGGTATGGAGCTATGGTGCTATGGAGCTCTGAAGCCATGGAGCTCTGGTGCTATGGAGCTATGGAGCTCTGGTGCTATGGAGCTATGGAGGTATGGAGCCACCAGCCAGCACCCTCCGTGGCTGGATCAATGGAAGTGTTTTAGGTACCAGGCAGCCAAAGGGCCGAGGCCTCACGCTCGACCACGCCGGCGCAGAGTTCCAGCCGCTCGGATAAGCTCTGTCACTCACCCGCCGCGCAGCCACCGGTAACGGGGAAATGTCGCCGCCTTGTGGACACGCCGTTGTAAATGAATGGGCTTTCGCACTTAGTGCAATTTTCGCCAACTCTCTGACTGGAGCTATGGAAGTATGGAGCTATGGAGCCACCAGCCACCCAGGCTGGAGCTATGGAGCTCTGGAGGTATGGAGCTCTGGTGCTATGGAAGTATGGAGCTATGGAGCTATGGAAGTATGGAGCTATGGAGCTATGGAGCTCTGGAAGTATGGAGCTATGGAGCTCTGGAGGTATGGAGCTATGGAGCCCTGGAGCCCTGGAGCTATGGAGCCCTGGAGCTATGGAGCTATGGAGCCCTGGAGCTATGGAGCTATGGAGCCCTGGAGCTATGGAGCTATGGAGCTCTGGTGCTATGGAGCTATGGAGCTCTGGTGCTATGGAGCTATGGAGCTCTGGTGCTATGGAGCTATGGAGCTCTGGTGCTATGGAGCTATGGAACTCTGGAAGTATGGAGCTATGGAGCTCTGGAGGTATGGAGCTATGGAGCTCTGGAGGTATGGAGCTATGGAGCCCTGGAGCTATGGAGCCCTGGAGCTATGGAAGTATGGAGCTCTGGTGCTATGGAGCTATGGAGCTCTGGTGCTATGGAGCTATGGAGCTCTGGAGCTATGGAGCTCTGGAGGTATGGAGCTATGGAGCTCTGGAGGTATGGAGCTATGGAGCTATGGAAGTATGGAGCTCTGGTACTATGGAGCTATGGAGCTCTGGTGCTATGGAGCTATGGAGCTCTGGTGCTATGGAGCTATGGAGCTATGGAGCTCTGGAAGTATGGAGCTCTGGTGCTATGGAGCTATGGAGCTCTGGTGCTATGGAGCTATGGAGCTCTGGTGCTATGGAGCTATGGAGCTCTGGTGCTATGGAGCTATGGTGCTATGGAGCTCTGGTGCTATGGAGCTATGGAGCTCTGGTGCTATGGAGCTATGGAGCTCTGGAGGTATGGAGCTCTGGAGGTATGGAGCTCTGGAGGTATGGAGCTTTGGAGCCCTGGAGCTCTGGAGGTATGGAGCTATGGTGCTATGGAGCTCTGAAGCCATGGAGCTCTGGTGCTATGGAGCTATGGAGCTCTGGTGCTATGGAGCTATGGAGCTATGGAGGTATGGAGCTATGGAGCCCTGGAGCTCTGGAGGTATGGAGCTATGGTGCTATGGAGCTCTGAAGCCATGGAGCTCTGGTGCTATGGAGCTCTGGAGCTCTGGAGGTATGGAGCTCTGGAGGTATGGAGCTATGGAGCCCTGGAGCTCTGGAGGTATGGAGCTATGGTGCTATGGAGCTCTGAAGCCATGGAGCTCTGGTGCTATGGAGCTCTGGAGCTCTGGAGGTATGGAGCTCTGGAGGTATGGAGCTCTGGAGGTATGGAACTATGGAGCCCTGGAGCTCTGGAGGTATGGAGCTATGGTGCTATGGAGCTCTGAAGCCATGGAGCTCTGGTGCTATGGAGCTCTGGAGGTATGGAGCTCTGGAGGTATGGAGCTCTGGAGGTATGGAGCTATGGAGCCCTGGAGCTCTGGAGGTATGGAGCTATGGTGCTATGGAGCTCTGAAGCCATGGAGCTCTGGTGCTATGGAGCTATGGAGCTCTGGTGCTATGGAGCTATGGAGGTATGGAGCCACCAGCCAGCACCCTCCGTGGCTGGATCAATGGAAGTGTTTTAGGTACCAGGCAGCCAAAGGGCCGAGGCCTCACGCTCGACCACGCCGGCGCAGAGTTCCAGCCGCTCGGATAAGCTCTGTCACTCACCCGCCGCGCAGCCACCGGTAACGGGGAAATGTCGCCGCCTTGTGGACACGCCGTTGTAAATGAATGGGCTTTCGCACTTAGTGCAATTTTCGCCAACTCTCTGACTTAGAGCTATGGAAGTATGGAGCTATGGAGCCACCAGCCACCCAGGCTGGAGCTCTGGAGCTCTGGAGGTATGGAGCTCTGGTGCTATGGAAGTATGGAGCTCTGGTGCTATGGAAGTATGGAGCTATGGAGGTATGGAAGTATGGAGCTATGGAAGTATGGAGCTATGGAGCTCTGGAAGTATGGAGCTATGGAGCTCTGGAGGTATGGAGCCCTGGAGCTATGGAGCCCTGGAGCTATGGAAGTATGGAGCTCTGGTGCTATGGAGCTATGGAGCTCTGGTGCTATGGAGCTATGGAGCTATGGAGCTCTGGAGCTATGGAGCTCTGGAGGTATGGAGCTATGGAGCTATGGAGCTCTGGAGGTATGGAGCTATGGAGCTATGGAAGTATGGAGCTCTGGTGCTATGGAGCTATGGAGCTCTGGTGCTATGGAGCTATGGAGCTCTGGTGCTATGGAGCTATGGAGCTATGGAGCTCTGGAAGTATGGAGCTCTGGTGCTATGGAGCTATGGAGCTCTGGTGCTATGGAGCTATGGAGCTCTGGTGCTATGGAGCTCTGGTGCTATGGAGCTCTGGTGCTATGGAGCTATGGAGCTCTGGTGCTATGGAGCTCTGGAGGTATGGAGCTCTGGAGGTATGGAGCTCTGGAGGTATGGAGCTATGGAGCCCTGGAGCTCTGGAGGTATGGAGCTATGGTGCTATGGAGCTCTGAAGCCATGGAGCTCTGGTGCTATGGAGCTATGGAGCTCTGGTGCTATGGAGCTATGGAGCTATGGAGCTCTGGAAGTATGGAGCTCTGGTGCTATGGAGCTATGGAGCTCTGGTGCTATGGAGCTATGGAGCTCTGGTGCTATGGAGCTATGGAGCTCTGGTGCTATGGAGCTCTGGTGCTATGGAGCTCTGGTGCTATGGAGCTATGGAGCTCTGGTGCTATGGAGCTATGGAGCTCTGGAGGTATGGAGCTCTGGAGGTATGGAGCTCTGGAGGTATGGAGCTATGGAGCCCTGGAGCTCTGGAGGTATGGCGCTATGGTGCTATGGAGCTCTGAAGCCATGGAGCTCTGGTGCTATGGAGCTCTGGAGCTCTGGAGGTATGGAGCTCTGGAGGTATGGAGCTATGGAGCCCTGGAGCTCTGGAGGTATGGAGCTATGGTGCTATGGAGCTCTGAAGCCATGGAGCTCTGGTGCTATGGAGCTCTGGAGCTCTGGAGGTATGGAGCTCTGGAGGTATGGAGCTCTGGAGGTATGGAGCTATGGAGCCCTGGAGCTCTGGAGGTATGGAGCTATGGTGCTATGGAGCTCTGAAGCCATGGAGCTCTGGTGCTATGGAGCTCTGGAGGTATGGAGCTCTGGAGGTATGGAGCTCTGGAGGTATGGAGCTATGGAGCCCTGGAGCTCTGGAGGTATGGAGCTATGGTGCTATGGAGCTCTGAAGCCATGGAGCTCTGGTGCTATGGAGCTCTGGAGGTATGGAGCTCTGGAGGTATGGAGCTCTGGAGGTATGGAGCTATGGAGCCCTGGAGCTCTGGAGGTATGGAGCTATGGTGCTATGGAGCTCTGAAGCCATGGAGCTCTGGTGCTATGGAGCTATGGAGCTCTGGTGCTATGGAGCTATGGAGGTATGGAGCCACCAGCCAGCACCCTCCGTGGCTGGATCAATGGAAGTGTTTTAGGTACCAGGCAGCCAAAGGGCCGAGGCCTCACGCTCGACCACGCCGGCGCAGAGTTCCAGCCGCTCGGATAAGCTCTGTCACTCACCCGCCGCGCAGCCACCGGTAACGGGGAAATGTCGCCGCCTTGTGGACACGCCGTTGTAAATGAATGGGCTTTCGCACTTAGTGCAATTTTCGCCAACTCTCTGACTTAGAGCTATGGAAGTATGGAGCTATGGAGCCACCAGCCACCCAGGCTGGAGCTCTGGAGCTCTGGAGGTATGGAGCTCTGGTGCTATGGAAGTATGGAGCTCTGGTGCTATGGAAGTATGGAGCTATGGAGGTATGGAAGTATGGAGCTATGGAAGTATGGAGCTATGGAGCTCTGGAAGTATGGAGCTATGGAGCTCTGGAGGTATGGAGCCCTGGAGCTATGGAGCCCTGGAGCTATGGAAGTATGGAGCTCTGGTGCTATGGAGCTATGGAGCTCTGGTGCTATGGAGCTATGGAGCTATGGAGCTCTGGAGCTATGGAGCTCTGGAGGTATGGAGCTATGGAGCTATGGAGCTCTGGAGGTATGGAGCTATGGAGCTATGGAACTATGGAGCTCTGGTGCTATGGAGCTATGGAGCTCTGGTGCTATGGAGCTATGGAGCTCTGGTGCTATGGAGCTATGGAGCTATGGAGCTCTGGAAGTATGGAGCTCTGGTGCTATGGAGCTATGGAGCTCTGGAGGTATGGAGCTCTGGAGGTATGGAGCTATGGAGCCCTGGAGCTCTGGAGGTATGGAGCTATGGTGCTATGGAGCTCTGAAGCCATGGAGCTCTGGTGCTATGGAGCTCTGGAGGTATGGAGCTCTGGAGGTATGGAGCTATGGAGCCCTGGAGCTCTGGAGGTATGGAGCTATGGTGCTATGGAGCTCTGAAGCCATGGAGCTCTGGTGCTATGGAGCTATGGAGCTCTGGTGCTATGGAGCTATGGAGCTATGGAGCTCTGGAAGTATGGAGCTCTGGTGCTATGGAGCTATGGAGCTCTGGTGCTATGGAGCTATGGAGCTCTGGTGCTATGGAGCTATGGAGCTCTGGTGCTATGGAGCTCTGGTGCTATGGAGCTCTGGTGCTATGGAGCTATGGAGCTCTGGTGCTATGGAGCTATGGAGCTCTGGAGGTATGGAGCTCTGGAGGTATGGAGCTCTGGAGGTATGGAGCTATGGAGCCCTGGAGCTCTGGAGGTATGGAGCTATGGTGCTATGGAGCTCTGAAGCCATGGAGCTCTGGTGCTATGGAGCTCTGGAGCTCTGGAGGTATGGAGCTCTGGAGGTATGGAGCTATGGAGCCCTGGAGCTCTGGAGGTATGGAGCTATGGTGCTATGGAGCTCTGAAGCCATGGAGCTCTGGTGCTATGGAGCTCTGGAGCTCTGGAGGTATGGAGCTCTGGAGGTATGGAGCTCTGGAGGTATGGAGCTATGGAGCCCTGGAGCTCTGGAGGTATGGAGCTATGGTGCTATGGAGCTCTGAAGCCATGGAGCTCTGGTGCTATGGAGCTCTGGAGGTATGGAGCTCTGGAGGTATGGAGCTCTGGAGGTATGGAGCTATGGAGCCCTGGAGCTCTGGAGGTATGGAGCTATGGTGCTATGGAGCTCTGAAGCCATGGAGCTCTGGTGCTATGGAGCTCTGGAGGTATGGAGCTCTGGAGGTATGGAGCTATGGAGCCCTGGAGCTCTGGAGGTATGGAGCTATGGTGCTATGGAGCTCTGAAGCCATGGAGCTCTGGTGCTATGGAGCTATGGAGCTCTGGTGCTATGGAGCTATGGAGGTATGGAGCCACCAGCCAGCACCCTCCGTGGCTGGATCAATGGAAGTGTTTTAGGTACCAGGCAGCCAAAGGGCCGAGGCCTCACGCTCGACCACGCCGGCGCAGAGTTCCAGCCGCTCGGATAAGCTCTGTCACTCACCCGCCGCGCAGCCACCGGTAACGGGGAAATGTCGCCGCCTTGTGGACACGCCGTTGTAAATGAATGGGCTTTCGCACTTAGTGCAATTTTCGCCAACTCTCTGACTGGAGCTATGGAAGTATGGAGCTATGGAGCCACCAGCCACCCAGGCTGGAGCTATGGAGCTCTGGAGGTATGGAGCTCTGGTGCTATGGAAGTATGGAGCTATGGAGCTATGGAAGTATGGAGCTATGGAGCTATGGAGCTCTGGAAGTATGGAGCTATGGAGCCCTGGAGCCCTGGAGCTATGGAGCCCTGGAGCTATGGAGCTATGGAGCCCTGGAGCTATGGAGCTATGGAGCCCTGGAGCTATGGAGCTATGGAGCTCTGGTGCTATGGAGCTATGGAGCTCTGGTGCTATGGAGCTATGGAGCTCTGGTGCTATGGAGCTATGGAGCTCTGGTGCTATGGAGCTATGGAACTCTGGAAGTATGGAGCTATGGAGCTCTGGAGGTATGGAGCTATGGAGCTCTGGAGGTATGGAGCTATGGAGCCCTGGAGCTATGGAGCCCTGGAGCTATGGAAGTATGGAGCTCTGGTGCTATGGAGCTATGGAGCTCTGGTGCTATGGAGCTATGGAGCTCTGGAGCTATGGAGCTCTGGAGGTATGGAGCTATGGAGCTCTGGAGGTATGGAGCTATGGAGCTATGGAAGTATGGAGCTCTGGTACTATGGAGCTATGGAGCTCTGGTGCTATGGAGCTATGGAGCTCTGGTGCTATGGAGCTATGGAGCTATGGAGCTCTGGAAGTATGGAGCTCTGGTGCTATGGAGCTATGGAGCTCTGGTGCTATGGAGCTATGGAGCTCTGGTGCTATGGAGCTATGGAGCTCTGGTGCTATGGAGCTATGGTGCTATGGAGCTCTGGTGCTATGGAGCTATGGAGCTCTGGTGCTATGGAGCTATGGAGCTCTGGAGGTATGGAGCTCTGGAGGTATGGAGCTCTGGAGGTATGGAGCTTTGGAGCCCTGGAGCTCTGGAGGTATGGAGCTATGGTGCTATGGAGCTCTGAAGCCATGGAGCTCTGGTGCTATGGAGCTATGGAGCTCTGGTGCTATGGAGCTATGGAGCTATGGAGGTATGGAGCTATGGAGCCCTGGAGCTCTGGAGGTATGGAGCTATGGTGCTATGGAGCTCTGAAGCCATGGAGCTCTGGTGCTATGGAGCTCTGGAGCTCTGGAGGTATGGAGCTCTGGAGGTATGGAGCTATGGAGCCCTGGAGCTCTGGAGGTATGGAGCTATGGTGCTATGGAGCTCTGAAGCCATGGAGCTCTGGTGCTATGGAGCTCTGGAGCTCTGGAGGTATGGAGCTCTGGAGGTATGGAGCTCTGGAGGTATGGAACTATGGAGCCCTGGAGCTCTGGAGGTATGGAGCTATGGTGCTATGGAGCTCTGAAGCCATGGAGCTCTGGTGCTATGGAGCTCTGGAGGTATGGAGCTCTGGAGGTATGGAGCTCTGGAGGTATGGAGCTATGGAGCCCTGGAGCTCTGGAGGTATGGAGCTATGGTGCTATGGAGCTCTGAAGCCATGGAGCTCTGGTGCTATGGAGCTATGGAGCTCTGGTGCTATGGAGCTATGGAGGTATGGAGCCACCAGCCAGCACCCTCCGTGGCTGGATCAATGGAAGTGTTTTAGGTACCAGGCAGCCAAAGGGCCGAGGCCTCACGCTCGACCACGCCGGCGCAGAGTTCAAGCCGCTCGGATAAGCTCTGTCACTCACCCGCCGCGCAGCCACCGGTAACGGGGAAATGTCGCCGCCTTGTGGACACGCCGTTGTAAATGAATGGGCTTTCGCACTTAGTGCAATTTTCGCCAACTCTCTGACTTAGAGCTATGGAAGTATGGAGCTATGGAGCCACCAGCCACCCAGGCTGGAGCTCTGGAGCTCTGGAGGTATGGAGCTCTGGTGCTATGGAAGTATGGAGCTCTGGTGCTATGGAAGTATGGAGCTATGGAGGTATGGAAGTATGGAGCTATGGAAGTATGGAGCTATGGAGCTCTGGAAGTATGGAGCTATGGAGCTCTGGAGGTATGGAGCCCTGGAGCTATGGAGCCCTGGAGCTATGGAAGTATGGAGCTCTGGTGCTATGGAGCTATGGAGCTCTGGTGCTATGGAGCTATGGAGCTATGGAGCTCTGGAGCTATGGAGCTCTGGAGGTATGGAGCTATGGAGCTATGGAGCTCTGGAGGTATGGAGCTATGGAGCTATGGAAGTATGGAGCTCTGGTGCTATGGAGCTATGGAGCTCTGGTGCTATGGAGCTATGGAGCTCTGGTGCTATGGAGCTATGGAGCTATGGAGCTCTGGAAGTATGGAGCTCTGGTGCTATGGAGCTATGGAGCTCTGGTGCTATGGAGCTATGGAGCTCTGGTGCTATGGAGCTCTGGTGCTATGGAGCTCTGGTGCTATGGAGCTATGGAGCTCTGGTGCTATGGAGCTCTGGAGGTATGGAGCTCTGGAGGTATGGAGCTCTGGAGGTATGGAGCTATGGAGCCCTGGAGCTCTGGAGGTATGGAGCTATGGTGCTATGGAGCTCTGAAGCCATGGAGCTCTGGTGCTATGGAGCTATGGAGCTCTGGTGCTATGGAGCTATGGAGCTATGGAGCTCTGGAAGTATGGAGCTCTGGTGCTATGGAGCTATGGAGCTCTGGTGCTATGGAGCTATGGAGCTCTGGTGCTATGGAGCTATGGAGCTCTGGTGCTATGGAGATCTGGTGCTATGGAGCTCTGGTGCTATGGAGCTATGGAGCTCTGGTGCTATGGAGCTATGGAGCTCTGGAGGTATGGAGCTCTGGAGGTATGGAGCTCTGGAGGTATGGAGCTATGGAGCCCTGGAGCTCTGGAGGTATGGAGCTATGGTGCTATGGAGCTCTGAAGCCATGGAGCTCTGGTGCTATGGAGCTCTGGAGCTCTGGAGGTATGGAGCTCTGGAGGTATGGAGCTATGGAGCCCTGGAGCTCTGGAGGTATGGAGCTATGGTGCTATGGAGCTCTGAAGCCATGGAGCTCTGGTGCTATGGAGCTCTGGAGCTCTGGAGGTATGGAGCTCTGGAGGTATGGAGCTCTGGAGGTATGGAGCTATGGAGCCCTGGAGCTCTGGAGGTATGGAGCTATGGTGCTATGGAGCTCTGAAGCCATGGAGCTCTGGTGCTATGGAGCTCTGGAGGTATGGAGCTCTGGAGGTATGGAGCTCTGGAGGTATGGAGCTATGGAGCCCTGGAGCTCTGGAGGTATGGAGCTATGGTGCTATGGAGCTCTGAAGCCATGGAGCTCTGGTGCTATGGAGCTCTGGAGGTATGGAGCTCTGGAGGTATGGAGCTCTGGAGGTATGGAGCTATGGAGCCCTGGAGCTCTGGAGGTATGGAGCTATGGTGCTATGGAGCTCTGAAGCCATGGAGCTCTGGTGCTATGGAGCTATGGAGCTCTGGTGCTATGGAGCTATGGAGGTATGGAGCCACCAGCCAGCACCCTCCGTGGCTGGATCAATGGAAGTGTTTTAGGTACCAGGCAGCCAAAGGGCCGAGGCCTCACGCTCGACCACGCCGGCGCAGAGTTCCAGCCGCTCGGATAAGCTCTGTCACTCACCCGCCGCGCAGCCACCGGTAACGGGGAAATGTCGCCGCCTTGTGGACACGCCGTTGTAAATGAATGGGCTTTCGCACTTAGTGCAATTTTCGCCAACTCTCTGACTGGAGCTATGGAAGTATGGAGCTATGGAGCCACCAGCCACCCAGGCTGGAGCTATGGAGCTCTGGAGGTATGGAGCTCTGGTGCTATGGAAGTATGGAGCTATGGAGCTATGGAAGTATGGAGCTATGGAGCTATGGAGCTCTGGAAGTATGGAGCTATGGAGCTCTGGAGGTATGGAGCTATGGAGCCCTGGAGCCCTGGAGCTATGGAGCCCTGGAGCTATGGAGCTATGGAGCCCTGGAGCTATGGAGCTATGGAGCCCTGGAGCTATGGAGCTATGGAGCTCTGGTGCTATGGAGCTATGGAGCTCTGGTGCTATGGAGCTATGGAGCTCTGGTGCTATGGAGCTATGGAGCTCTGGTGCTATGGAGCTATGGAGCTCTGGAAGTATGGAGCTATGGAGCTCTGGAGGTATGGAGCTATGGAGCTCTGGAGGTATGGAGCTATGGAGCCCTGGAGCTATGGAGCCCTGGAGCTATGGAAGTATGGAGCTCTGGTGCTATGGAGCTATGGAGCTCTGGTGCTATGGAGCTATGGAGCTCTGGAGCTCTGGAGGTATGGAGCTATGGAGCTCTGGAGGTATGGAGCTATGGAGCTATGGAAGTATGGAGCTCTGGCGCTATGGAGCTATGGAGCTCTGGTGCTATGGAGCTATGGAGCTCTGGTGCTATGGAGCTATGGAGCTATGGAGCTCTGGAAGTATGGAGCTCTGGTGCTATGGAGCTATGGAGCTCTGGTGCTATGGAGCTATGGAGCTCTGGTGCTATGGAGCTATGGAGCTCTGGTGCTATGGAGCTATGGTGCTATGGAGCTCTGGTGCTATGGAGCTATGGAGCTCTGGTGCTATGGAGCTATGGAGCTCTGGAGGTATGGAGCTCTGGAGGTATGGAGCTCTGGAGGTATGGAGCTTTGGAGCCCTGGAGCTCTGGAGGTATGGAGCTATGGTGCTATGGAGCTCTGAAGCCATGGAGCTCTGGTGCTATGGAGCTATGGAGCTCTGGTGCTATGGAGCTATGGAGGTATGGAGCCACCAGCCAGCACCCTCCGTGGCTGGATCAATGGAAGTGTTTTAGGTACCAGGCAGCCAAAGGGCCGAGGCCTCACGCTCGACCACGCCGGCGCAGAGTTCCAGCCGCTCGGATAAGCTCTGTCACTCACCCGCCGCGCAGCCACCGGTAACGGGGAAATGTCGCCGCCTTGTGGACACGCCGTTGTAAATGAATGGGCTTTCGCACTTAGTGCAATTTTCGCCAACTCTCTGACTTAGAGCTATGGAAGTATGGAGCTATGGAGCCACCAGCCACCCAGGCTGGAGCTCTGGAGCTCTGGAGGTATGGAGCTCTGGTGCTATGGAAGTATGGAGCTCTGGTGCTATGGAAGTATGGAGCTATGGAGGTATGGAAGTATGGAGCTATGGAAGTATGGAGCTATGGAGCTCTGGAAGTATGGAGCTATGGAGCTCTGGAGGTATGGAGCCCTGGAGCTATGGAGCCCTGGAGCTATGGAAGTATGGAGCTCTGGTGCTATGGAGCTATGGAGCTCTGGTGCTATGGAGCTATGGAGCTATGGAGCTCTGGAGCTATGGAGCTCTGGAGGTATGGAGCTATGGAGCTATGGAGCTCTGGAGGTATGGAGCTATGGAAGTATGGAGCTCTGGTGCTATGGAGCTATGGAGCTCTGGTGCTATGGAGCTATGGAGCTCTGGTGCTATGGAGCTATGGAGCTATGGAGCTCTGGAAGTATGGAGCTCTGGTGCTATGGAGCTATGGAGCTCTGGTGCTATGGAGCTATGGAGCTCTGGTGCTATGGAGCTCTGGTGCTATGGAGCTCTGGTGCTATGGAGCTATGGAGCTCTGGTGCTATGGAGCTATGGAGCTCTGGAGGTATGGAGCTCTGGAGGTATGGAGCTCTGGAGGTATGGAGCTATGGAGCCCTGGAGCTCTGGAGGTATGGAGCTATGGTGCTATGGAGCTCTGAAGCCATGGAGCTCTGGTGCTATGGAGCTCTGGAGCTCTGGAGGTATGGAGCTCTGGAGGTATGGAGCTATGGAGCCCTGGAGCTCTGGAGGTATGGAGCTATGGAGCTCTGAAGCCATGGAGCTCTGGTGCTATGGAGCTCTGGAGCTCTGGAGGTATGGAGCTCTGGAGGTATGGAGCTCTGGAGGTATGGAGCTATGGAGCCCTGGAGCTCTGGAGGTATGGAGCTATGGTGCTATGGAGCTCTGAAGCCATGGAGCTCTGGTGCTATGGAGCTCTGGAGGTATGGAGCTCTGGAGGTATGGAGCTCTGGAGGTATGGAGCTATGGAGCCCTGGAGCTCCGGAGGTATGGAGCTATGGTGCTATGGAGCTCTGAAGCCATGGAGCTCTGGTGCTATGGAGCTCTGGAGGTATGGAGCTCTGGAGGTATGGAGCTCTGGAGGTATGGAGCTATGGAGCCCTGGAGCTCTGGAGGTATGGAGCTATGGTGCTATGGAGCTCTGAAGCCATGGAGCTCTGGTGCTATGGAGCTATGGAGCTCTGGTGCTATGGAGCTATGGAGGTATGGAGCCACCAGCCAGCACCCTCCGTGGCTGGATCAATGGAAGTGTTTTAGGTACCAGGCAGCCAAAGGGCCGAGGCCTCACGCTCGACCACGCCGGCGCAGAGTTCCAGCCGCTCGGATAAGCTCTGTCACTCACCCGCCGCGCAGCCACCGGTAACGGGGAAATGTCGCCGCCTGGCGGACACGCCGTTGTAAATGAATGGGCTTTCGCACTTAGTGCAATTTTCGCCAACTCTCTGACTTAGAGCTATGGAAGTATGGAGCTATGGAGCCACCAGCCACCCAGGCTGGAGCTATGGAGCTCTGGAGGTATGGAGCTCAGGTGCTATGGAAGTATGGAGCTATGGAGCTATGGAAGTATGGAGCTATGGAGCTATGGAGCTCTGGAAGTATGGAGCTATGGAGCTCTGGAGGTATGGAGCTATGGAGCCCTGGAGCTATGGAGCTCTGGTGCTATGGAGGTATGGAGCTCTGGAGGTATGGAGCTCTGGAGGTATGGAGCTATGGAGCTATGGAGCCCTGGAGCTATGGAGCTATGGAGCCCTGGAGCTATGGAGCTATGGAGCCCTGGAGCTATGGAGCTATGGAGCTCTGGTGCTATGGAGCTCTGGTGCTATGGAGCTATGGAGCTCTGGTGCTATGGAGCTATGGAGCTCTGGTGCTATGGAGCTATGGAGCTCTGGAAGTATGGAGCTATGGAGCTCTGGAGGTATGGAGCTATGGAGCCCTGGAGCTATGGAGCCCTGGAGCTATGGAAGTATGGAGCTCTGGTGCTATGGAGCTATGGAGCTCTGGTGCTATGGAGCTATGGAGCTCTGGAGCTATGGAGCTCTGGAGGTATGGAGCTATGGAGCTATGGAGCTCTGGAGGTATGGAGCTATGGAGCTCCATACCTCCAGAGCTCCATACCTCCAGAGCTCCATAGCACCAGAGCTCCATGGCTTCAGAGCTCCATAGCACCATAGCTCCATACCTCCAGAGCTCCAGGGCTCCATAGTTCCATACCTCCAGAGCTCCATACCTCCAGAGCTCCATACCTCCAGAGCTCCAGAGCTCCATAGCACCAGAGCTCCATGGCTTCAGAGCTCCATAGCTCTGTTTAGTTTCGTTCTTGCCAGCACTTTTACAAATTTGTAAATAGGAGCTCCATAGAAATTTGCACCAGAGCTCCATAGCTCCATAGCACCAGAGCTATGGAGCTCTGGTGCTATGGAGCTATGGAGCTCTGGTGCTATGGAGCTATGGAGCTATGGAGCTATGGAGCTCTGGAAGTATGGAGCTCTGGTGCTATGGAGCTATGGAGCTCTGGTGCTATGGAGCTATGGAGCTCTGGTGCTATGGAGCTATGGAGCTCTGGTGCTATGGAGCTCTGGTGCTATGGAGCTCTGGTGCTATGGAGCTATGGAGCTCTGGTGCTATGGAGCTATGGAGCTCTGGAGGTATGGAGCTCTGGAGGTATGGAGCTCTGGAGGTATGGAGCTTTGGAGCCCTGGAGCTCTGGAGGTATGGAGCTATGGTGCTATGGAGCTCTGAAGCCATGGAGCTCTGGTGCTATGGAGCTCTGGAGCTCTGGAGGTATGGAGCTCTGGAGGTATGGAGCTATGGAGCCCTGGAGCTCTGGAGGTATGGAGCTATGGTGCTATGGAGCTCTGAAGCCATGGAGCTCTGGTGCTATGGAGCTCTGGAGCTCTGGAGGTATGGAGCTCTGGAGGTATGGAGCTATGGAGCCCTGGAGCTCTGGAGGTATGGAGCTATGGTGCTATGGAGCTCTGAAGCCATGGAGCTCTGGTGCTATGGAGCTCTGGAGCTCTGGAGGTATGGAGCTCTGGAGGTATGGAGCTCTGGAGGTATGGAGCTATGGAGCCCTGGAGCTCTGGAGGTATGGAGCTATGGTGCTATGGAGCTCTGAAGCCATGGAGCTCTGGTGCTATGGAGCTCTGGAGGTATGGAGCTCTGGAGGTATGGAGCTCTGGAGGTATGGAGCTATGGAGCCCTGGAGCTCTGGAGGTATGGAGCTATGGTGCTATGGAGCTCTGAAGCCATGGAGCTCTGGTGCTATGGAGCTATGGAGCTCTGGTGCTATGGAGCTATGGAGGTATGGAGCCACCAGCCAGCACCCTCCGTGGCTGGATCAATGGAAGTGTTTTAGGTACCAGGCAGCCAAAGGGCCGAGGCCTCACGCTCGACCACGCCGGCGCAGAGTTCCAGCCGCTCGGATAAGCTCTGTCACTCACCCGCCGCGCAGCCACCGGTAACGGGGAAATGTCGCCGCCTTGTGGACACGCCGTTGTAAATGAATGGGCTTTCGCACTTAGTGCAATTTTCGCCAACTCTCTGACTTAGAGCTATGGAAGTATGGAGCTATGGAGCCACCAGCCACCCAGGCTGGAGCTCTGGAGCTCTGGAGGTATGGAGCTCTGGTGCTATGGAAGTATGGAGCTCTGGTGCTATGGAAGTATGGAGCTATGGAGGTATGGAAGTATGGAGCTATGGAAGTATGGAGCTATGGAGCTCTGGAGGTATGGAGCTATGGAGCTCTGGAGGTATGGAGCTCTGGAGGTATGGAGCTCTGGAGGTATGGAGCTATGGAGCCCTGGAGCTCTGGAGGTATGGAGCTATGGTGCTATGGAGCTCTGAAGCCATGGAGCTCTGGTGCTATGGAGCTATGGAGCTCTGGTGCTATGGAGCTATGGAGCTATGGAGCTCTGGAAGTATGGAGCTCTGGTGCTATGGAGCTATGGAGCTCTGGTGCTATGGAGCTATGGAGCTCTGGTGCTATGGAGCTATGGAGTTCTGGTGCTATGGAGCTCTGGTGCTATGGAGCTCTGGTGCTATGGAGCTCTGGTGCTATGGAGCTATGGAGCTCTGGAGGTATGGAGCTCTGGAGGTATGGAGCTCTGGAGGTATGGAGCTATGGAGCCCTGGAGCTCTGGAGGTATGGAGCTATGGTGCTATGGAGCTCTGAAGCCATGGAGCTCTGGTGCTATGGAGCTCTGGAGCTCTGGAGGTATGGAGCTCTGGAGGTATGGAGCTATGGAGCCCTGGAGCTCTGGAGGTATGGAGCTATGGTGCTATGGAGCTCTGAAGCCATGGAGCTCTGGTGCTATGGAGCTCTGGAGCTCTGGAGGTATGGAGCTCTGGAGGTATGGAGCTCTGGAGGTATGGAGCTATGGAGCCCTGGAGCTCTGGAGGTATGGAGCTATGGTGCTATGGAGCTCTGAAGCCATGGAGCTCTGGTGCTATGGAGCTCTGGAGGTATGGAGCTCTGGAGGTATGGAGCTCTGGAGGTATGGAGCTATGGAGCCCTGGAGCTCTGGAGGTATGGAGCTATGGTGCTATGGAGCTCTGAAGCCATGGAGCTCTGGTGCTATGGAGCTCTGGAGGTATGGAGCTCTGGAGGTATGGAGCTCTGGAGGTATGGAGCTATGGAGCCCTGGAGCTCTGGAGGTATGGAGCTATGGTGCTATGGAGCTCTGAAGCCATGGAGCTCTGGTGCTATGGAGCTATGGAGCTCTGGTGCTATGGAGCTATGGAGGTATGGAGCCACCAGCCAGCACCCTCCGTGGCTGGATCAATGGAAGTGTTTTAGGTACCAGGCAGCCAAAGCTTAGGTGGGATGGATGCCAAACCGGGTCGTCTCGGTCTCGCCGCAGTACGGTCGCGCCGGGGCCTGCGGGGCGGCGCGGGGAGCGCACGCTCACGCGGCGGCCGGGGCGCTAGAGTGCGACCCGCAGTGGGTAGGAACCGTCCACCCGACGTCGGACGAGCCGAGGCCGATGGGGGCCCTACCAAGGCGGGTCATGAGTGCCAGTCGGTCAGTTGGGTGAGGGGGTACTCGGAGGCCCGCCGGGAGCAGACGGGCGACCGGGGATGGGGGGCGTACGCGGGCGGGCGCCGGGAGAAAACGGCCCGTCCGGGGTCGAATCTCGGCCTGTGTTTAAGGAGCCGGCCGGGCATCACGCTCCTTCCTTGGATGGACAACATTCGCAGTTGACACTTTGTGTCATTTTATCCGAGCGGGCGGGCGCCGCGAGGCGGACCGTCCGGGGCGACTCTCGGCCTGTGTTTAAGGAGCCGGCCGGGCATCACGCTCCTTCCTTGGATGGACAACATTCGCAGTTGACACTTTGTGTCATTTTATCCGAGCAGACGGGCGCCGCGAGGCGGACCGTCCGGGGCGACTCTCGGCCTGTGTTTAAGGAGCCGGCCGGGCATCACGCTCCTTCCTTGGATGGACAACATTCGTAGTTGACACTTTGTGTCATTTTATCCGAGCGGGCGGGCGCCGCGAGGCGGACCGTCCGGGGCGACTCTCGGCCTGTGTTTAAGGAGCCGGCCGGGCATCACGCTCCTTCCTTGGATGGACAACATTCGCAGTTGACACTTTGTGTCATTTTATCCGAGCGGACGGGCGCCGCGAGGCGGACCGTCCGGGGCGACTCTCGGCCTGTGTTTAAGGAGCCGGCCGGGCATCACGCTCCTTCCTTGGATGGACAACATTCGCAGTTGACACTTTGTGTCATTTTGTTCGGCCTGTGTTTAAGGAGGCGGCCGTCCTCCACTCGGTCCGTGTTTAAGGAGCAACACTCGCGCTCCGGTTCGGCCTGTGTTTAAGGAGGCGGCCGTCCTCCCCTTGGTCTGTGTTAAGGGCGACACTCGGTCCGTGTTTAAGGAGCCTGGCCCTCGCGCTCCGGTTCGGCCTGTATTTAGGGAGGCGGCCGTCCTCCGCTTGGTCTGTGTTAAGGGCGACACTCGGTCCGTGTTTAAGGAGCCTGGCCCTGACGCTCCTCTCCGGCCTGTGTTTAAGGAGGCGGCCGTCCTCCCCTTGGTCTGTGTTAAGGGCGACACTCGGTCCGTGTTTAAGGAGCCTGGCCCTCGCGCTCCGGTTCGGCCTGTATTTAGGGAGGCGGCCGTCCTCCGCTTGGTCTGTGTTAAGGGCGACACTCGGTCCGTGTTTAAGGAGCCTGGCCCTGACGCTCCTCTCCGGCCTGTGTTTAAGGAGGCGGCCGTCCTCCCCTTGGTCTGTGTTAAGGGCGACACTCGGTCCGTGTTTAAGGAGCGGCCCTCGCGCTCCGGTTCGGCCTGTATTTAGGGAGGCGGCCGTCCTCCGCTTGGTCTGTGTTAAGGGCGACACTCGGTCCGTGTTTAAGGAGCCGGCCCTGACGCTCCTCTTCGGCCTGTGTTTAAGGAGGCGGCCGTCCTCCACTTCCTTCCATGCACCACCACATTCGCAGTTGACACTTTGCCATTTTTTCAGAGAGGTGACACTTAGTCGTTTTTTCGAAAGTTGACACTTAGTCGTTTTTTCGAAAGTTGACACTTTGCCGTTTTTTCAGAGAGGTGACACTTTGTCGTTTTTTCGAAAGTTGACACTTAGCCGTTTTTTCGAAAGTTGACACTTAGCCGTTTTTTCGAAAGTTGACACTTAGTCACTTTTTCGCCACAGTGACACCTCCAGCGCGTGCCACGGCGCTTTTCAGGTCTTCTATCCGACCTTGTGCTGTCGAGGACGGCGTGTCCGACGCCGTGGGGAGACCAGCACCATCTCCTCCATACTCGTAAACGAGGTGCTTTGGAAAACGGGGGGAAAGTCGATGAGTACACTGACTACTGGGACCATTTCATTGTACTCTGGCGCACCTGAAGACCAAAAAAGGTACTGCACCTTAGCCCGGGTACCTCACCCCCTGGTACCTCGAGGAGAACTTAGAAAAATTTCGACAAATTTTTGGTGAGCTCCAGGGAGAGAGGCTGATTTTTCGCTTTTTGAGGCCGACCGCCGAACCGGCGCGGGGCGGACTCACAAGCCCCGCAGAGCCGTGGGCACTTAGTCGTTTTTTCAGAGAGGCGACACTTAGTCGTTTTTTCAGAGGCGACACTTAGTCGTTTTTTCGAAAGTTGACACTTAGCCGTTTTTTCGAAAGTCGACACTTAGCCGTTTTTTTGGAAAGTTGACACTTAGTCGTTTTTTCGAAAGTTGACACTTAGTCGTTTTTTCGCCACAATTGGCTCTGAGCTCCAGGGGGAGAGCCTGGTTTTGCCTTATTTCAGGCCGGCTGGGGAACCGGCGCGGGTCGGATGCACGAGCCCGGTAGAGCCGTGGGCACTTAGAAAATTTTCGCCGATTAAGCTGGGACCTCCAGGCGGAGACCGGCATTCCTCGTCCTCGGGGTTCGACCCAGGAACCGGCGCTGGGCAGACGCCGTAGCCACGCAGAGCCGTGGGCACTTAGAAAATATTCGCCAAGTTGGCTCTGAGCTCCAGGCGGAGAGGCTGGTTTTGCCTTATTTCAGGCCGGCTGGGGAACCGGCGCGGGTCGGATGCACGAGCCCGCAGAGCCGTGGGCACTTTGCCATTTTCTCAGAGTCGACACTTAGTCGTTTTTTCAGAGAGGCGACACTGTCGTTTTTTCGAAAGTTGACACTTTGCCGTTTTTTCAGAGAGGCGACACTTAGCCGTTTTTTTCGAAAGTTGACACTTAGCCGTTTTTTCGAAAGTCGACACTTAGCCGTTTTTTCAGAGATGTGACACTTTGCCGTTTTTTCGAAAGTTGACACTTAGCCGTTTTTTCGAAAGTCGACACTTAGCCGTTTTTTCAGAGATGTGACACTTTGCCGTTTTTTCGAAAGTTGACACTTAGCCGTTTTTTCGAAAGTTGACACTTAGTCGTTTTTTCAGAGATGTGACACTTAGAAACTTTTTGCCAAGTTGGCTGTGAGCTCCAGGAGGAGACCGTTATTTTTCGTCATTCGAGGCCGACTGCGGAACCGGCGCTGAGCGGACGCCAAAGCTCGGCAGGGCCGTGGGCACTTAGAAACTTTTTGCCAAGTTGGCTGTGAGCTCCAGGAGGAGACCGTTATTTTTCGTCATTCGAGGCCGACTGCGGAACCGGCGCTGGGCGGACGCCAAAGCTCGGCAGGGCCGTGGGCACTTAGAAACTTTTTGCCAAGTTGGCTGTGAGCTCCAGGAGGAGACCGTTATTTTTCGTCATTCGAGGCCGACTGCGGAACCGGCGCTGAGCGGACGCCAAAGCTCGGCAGGGCCGTGGGCACTTAGAAACTTTTTGCCAAGTTGGCTGTGAGCTCCAGGAGGAGACCGTTATTTTTCGTCATTCGAGGCCGACTGCGGAACCGGCGCTGGGCGGACGCCAAAGCTCGGCAGGGCCGTGGGCACTTAGAAACTTTTTGCCAAGTTGGCTGTGAGCTCCAGGAGGAGACCGTTATTTTTCGTCATTCGAGGCCGACTGCGGAACCGGCGCTGGGCGGACGCCAAAGCTCAGCAGGGCCGTGGGCACTTAGAAACTTTTTGCCAAGTTGGCTGTGAGCTCCAGGAGGAGACCGTTATTTTTCGTCATTCGAGGCCGACTGCGGAACCGGCGCTGGGCGGACGCCAAAGCTCAGCAGGGCCGTGGGCACTTAGAAACTTTTTGCCAAGTTGGCTGTGAGCTCCAGGAGGAGACCGTTATTTTTCGTCATTCTAGGCCGGCTGCAGAACCGGCGCGGCTCGGATGCACGAGCCCGCAGAGCCGTGGGCACTTTGCCACTTTTTCGCCACAATTGGCTGTGAGCTCCAGGAGGAGACCGTTATTTTTCGTCATTCTAGGCCGGTTGCAGAACCGGCGCGGCTCGGATGCACGAGCCCGCAGAGCCGTGGGCACTTAGAAAATTTTCAGAGAGGCGACACTTTGCCATTTTTTCAGAGAGGTGACACTTAGTCGTTTTTTCGAAAGTTGACACTTAGCCGTTTTTTCGAAAGTTGACACTTAGTCGTTTTTTCGAAAGTTGACACTTAGTCGTTTTTTCGCCACAGTGCCCACCTCCAGCGCGTGCCACGGCGCTTTCCAGGTCTTCTATCCGACCTTGTGCTGTCGAGGACGGCGTGTCCGACGCCGTGGGGAGACCAGCACCATCTCCTCCATACTCGTAAAGGAGGTGCTTTGGAAAACGGGGGGAAAGTCGATGAGTACACTGACTACTGGGACCATTTCATTGTACTCTGGCGCACCTGAAGACCAAAAAAGGTACTGCATCTTAGCCCGGGTACCTCACCCCCTGGTACCTCGAGGAGAACTTAGAAAAATTTCGACAAATTTTTGGTGAGCTCCAGGGAGAGAGGCTGATTTTTCGCTTTTTGAGGCCGACTGCCGAACCGGCGCGGGGCGGACTCACAAGCCCCGCAGAGCCGTGGGCACTTAGTCGTTTTTTCAGAGAGGCGACACTTAGTCGTTTTTTCGAAAGTCGACACTTAGCCGTTTTTTCGAAAGTTGACACTTAGCCGTTTTTTCGAAAGTTGACACTTAGTCGTTTTTTCGCCACAATTGGCTCTGAGCTCCAGGGGGAGAGGCTGGTTTTGCCTTATTTCAGGCCGGCTGGGGAACCGGCGCGGGTCGGATGCACGAGCCCGCAGAGCCGTGGGCACTTTGCCGTTTTTTCAGAGAGGCGACACTTAGTCGTTTTTTCAGAGAGGCGACACTTAGTCGTTTTTTCAGAGAGGCGACACTTAGCCGTTTTTTCAGAGAGGCGACACTTAGTCGTTTTTTCGAAAATTGACACTTAGCCGTTTTTTCGAAAGTTGACACTTAGCCGTTTTTTCGAAAGTCGACACTTAGCCGTTTTTTTCGAAAGTTGACACTTTTCGCCGATTTTGCTGGGACCTCCAGGCGAGGACCGGCGTTTTTCGTCTTCCGGGTCCGACCCGGGAACCAGCACCGAGCGGACACATTCGCTCGCAAGTGCCGTTGGCACTTAGAAAATTTTTCGTTTGTCATGAGCTCCGGGCGGAGACCGGCGTTTTTCGTCTTCCGGGTTCGACCCAGGAACCAGCGCCGAGCGGACACATTCGCTCGCAAGTGCCGTTGGCACTTAGAAGATTTTTCGTTTGTCATGAGCTCCGGGCGGAGACCGGCGTTTTTCGTCTTCCGGGTTCGACCCGGGAACCAGCGCCGAGCGGACACATTCGCTCGCAAGTGCCGTTGGCACTTAGAAAATTTTTCGTTTGTCATGAGCTCCGGGCGGAGACCGGCGTTTTTCGTCTTCCGGGTTCGACCCGGGAACCAGCGCCGAGCGGACACATTCGCTCGCAAGTGCCGTTGGCACTTAGAAAATTTTTCGTTTGTCATGAGCTCCGGGCGGAGACCGGCGTTTTTCGTCTTCCGGGTTCGACCCGGGAACCAGCGCCGAGCGGACACATTCGCTCGCAAGTGCCGTTGGCACTTAGAAAATTTTTCGTTTGCCATGAGCTCCGGGCGGAGACCGGCGTTTTTCGTCTTCCGGGTTCGACCCGGGAACCAGCGCCGAGCGGACACATTCGCTCGCAAGTGCCGTTGGCACTTAGAAAATTTTTTGTTTGCCATGAGCTCCGGGCGGAGACCGGCATTTTTCGTCATTCGAGGCCGACGGGGGAACCAGCCGGAGCGGACACGTTTGCTCGGAAGAGCCGTTGGCACTTAGAAAAAATTCCGTGTCTCGTGAGCTCCAGGGGGACAGGCTGGTTTTATTCATCCGTAGCCGACATGGGAACCAGCGCGGAGCGGATTGGTGTTGCGCTGGCATATACCTCATCTCTCTCAGGAGTCCCCCCCTTATACGTGCCGATTGTGTTTTGGAAAACGGGGGGTAACTGGATGAGTACACTGACTAGGGGGACCAGTACACTAGCGAGTGGGACCAGTACACTGACTAGTGGGACCAACACACTATGAGCGCCTGGTACCTAAAATGGAAGTATAGAGGCCGAATTTCGGGCAAGATCACGCCGGGTTAGGCTTCCAGGACCTCGGCTAAGCAATTTTAACGGGTCGCCCGGTTCTTTTTTGATCCAGCCCGGTTCTTTTTTTTATCCAGCCCGGTTCTTTTTACACTTCCAGCTGGAGCTCGGGAGCGGCTTTTTGCACAAGATCACGCCGTGTTAGGCTTCCAGGACCTCGGCTAAGCAATTTTAACGGGTCGCCCGGTTCTTTTTTTTATCCAGCCCGGTTCTTTTTTTATCCAGCCCGGTTCTTTTTACACTTCCAGCTGGAGCTCGGGAGCGGCTTTTTGCACAAGATCACGCCGTGTTAGGCTTCCAGGACCTCGGCTAAGCAATTTTAACGGGTCGTCCGGTTCTTTTTTTTATCCAGCCCGGTTCTTTTTTTTATCCAGCCCGGTTCTTTTTACACTTCCAGCTGGAGCTCGGGAGCGGCTTTTTGCACAAGATCACGCCGTGTTAGGCTTCCAGGACCTCGGCTAAGCAATTTTAACGGGTCGCCCGGTTCTTTTTTTTTTTATCCAGCCCGGTTCTTTTTTTATCCAGCCTGGTTCTTTTTACACTTCCAGCTGGAGCTCGGGAGCGGCTTTTTGCACAAGATCACGCCGTGTTAGGCTTCCAGGACGTCGGCTAAGCAATTTTAACGGGTCGCCCGGTTCTTTTTTTGATCCAGCCCGGTTCTTTTTTTATCCAGCCCGGTTCTTTTTACACTTCCAGCTGGAGCTCGGGAGCGGCTTTTTGCACAAGAACACGCCGTGTTAGGCTTCCAGGACCTCGGCTAAGCAATTTTAACGGGTCGCCCGGTTCTTTTTTGATCCAGCCCGGTTCTTTTTTTTATCCAGCCCGGTTCTTTTTACACTTCCAGCTGGAGCTCGGGAGCGGCTTTTTGCACAAGATCACGCCGTGTTAGGCTTCCAGGACCTCGGCTAAGCAATTTTAACGGGTCGCCCGGTTCTTTTTTTTTTATCCAGCCCGGTTCTTTTTTTATCCAGCCTGGTTCTTTTTACACTTCCAGCTGGAGCTCGGGAGCGGCTTTTTGCACAAGATCACGCCGTGTTAGGCTTCCAGGACGTCGGCTAAGCAATTTTAACGGGTCGCCCGGTTCTTTTTTTGATCCAGCCCGGTTCTTTTTTTATCCAGCCCGGTTCTTTTTACACTTCCAGCTGGAGCTCGGGAGCGGCTTTTTGCACAAGAACACGCCGTGTTAGGCTTCCAGGACCTCGGCTAAGCAATTTTAACGGGTCGCCCGGTTCTTTTTTGATCCAGCCCGGTTCTTTTTTTTATCCAGCCCGGTTCTTTTTACACTTCCAGCTGGAGCTCGGGAGCGGCTTTTTGCACAAGATCACGCCGTGTTAGGCTTCCAGGACGTCGGCTAAGCAATTTTAACGGGTCGCCCGGTTCTTTTTTTGATCCAGCCCGGTTCTTTTTTTATCCAGCCCGGTTCTTTTTACACTTCCAGCTGGAGCTCGGGAGCGGCTTTTTGCACAAGAACACGCCGTGTTAGGCTTCCAGGACCTCGGCTAAGCAATTTTAACGGGTCGCCCGGTTCTTTTTTGATCCAGCCCGGTTCTTTTTTTATCCAGCCCGGTTCTTTTTACACTTCCAGCTGGAGCTCGGGAGCGGCTTTTTGCACAAGATCACCCCGTGTTAGGCTTCCAGGACCTCGGCTAAGCAATTTTAACGGGTCGCCCGGTTCTTTTTTTTATCCAGCCCGGTTCTTTTTTTATCCAGCCTGGTTCTTTTTACACTTCCAGCTGGAGCTCGGGAGCGGCTTTTTGCACAAGATCACGCCGGGTTAGGCTTCCAGGACCTCGGCTAAGCAATTTTACCGGGTCGCCCGGTTCTTTTTTTGAACCAGCCCGGTTCTTTTTACACTTCCAGCTGGAGCTCAGCAGCGGCTATTTGCACAAGATCACGCCGGGTTAGGCTTCCAGGACCTCGGTTAAGCACTTCTAACGGGCCCTGGTCCACCCCTGCCAGCGCAATTCAAAACTTGGCATTAATTTCGACCTAAGAGACGAAGTCTGATTTTTTTCTACCACTTGGGCGGCCTTTTTGCACCCAGAACACCCGCACCGGCACCATAAATTCGAAGGGTGCCGAGTGCGTCGGCGCAGATTCTGCGACGGAGTGACACTTCCCTCTTGTGGACATTCGGCGGTAGGTGAAATGCGCACTCGGTCTTCTCTTTTCTTTTCCTTCCAGTGAAACTTTGGCAACATTCTGCGAGCTGCTGGCTTCCAGAACCTCGGCCAAGCAGGTGGAGGATTTTTTTCCACTTCCAGCTGGAGGTGAGGAGGGACTTTTTGGGCAAGATCACGCCGACTTAGCAAGCAAGGTGGAAGTGCCAGCATGCTCCGTGGCTGGAAGTGTGGATGTGCCAGCACCCTCCGTGCCTGGAGCTATGGAAGTGTGGAGCTCCAGCACCCTCCGTGCCTATGGAAGTGTGGAGCTCCAGCACCCTCCCTGCCTATGGAAGTGTGGAGCTCCAGCACCCTCCCTGCCTATGGAAGTGTGGAGCTCCAGCACCCTCCCTGCCTATGGAAGTGTGGAGCTCCAGCACCCTCCCTGCCTATGGAAGTGTGGAGCTCCAGCACCCTCCCTGCCTATGGAAGTGTGGAGCTCCAGCACCCTCCCTGCCTATGGAAGTGTGGAGCTCCAGCACCCTCCCTGCCTATGGAAGTGTGGAGCTCCAGCACCCTCCCTGCCTATGGAAGTGTGGAGCTCCAGCACCCTCCCAGCCTATGGAAGTGTGGAGCTCCAGCACCCTCCCTGCCTATGGAAGTGTGGAGCTCCAGCACCCTCCCTGCCTATGGAAGTGTGGAGCTCCAGCACCCTCCCAGCCTATGGAAGTGTGGAGCTCCAGCACCCTCCCTGCCTATGGAAGTGTGGAGCTCCAGCACCCTCCCTGCCTATGGAAGTGTGGAGCTCCAGCACCCTCCGTGCCTATGGAAGTGTGGAGCTCCAGCACCCTCCCTGCCTATGGAAGTGTGGAGCTCCAGCACCCTCCGTGCCTGGAGCTATGGAAGTGTGGAGCTCCAGCACCCTCCGTGCCTAGGGAAGTGTGGAGCTCCAGCACCCTCCGTGCCTATGGAAGAGCCACCTCCGCGGGCATGCTGCTCAACCACGCCGGCCCAGAGTTCCAGCCGCTCGGCTACACTCTCTCACAAGCCCCGCCTGGAGCTCCCCAGCCCGCCCCTGGTACCTCAACTACCGAGGCCAGCCGCTCGACCAGGCCGGCCCAGAGTTCCAGCCGCTCGGCTTCACTCTCTCACAAGCCCCGCCTGGAGCTCCCCAGCCCGCCCCTGGTACCTCAACTACCGAGGCCAGCCGCTCGACCACGCCGGCGCAGAGTTCCAGCCGCTCGGATAAGCTCTGCCACTCTCCCGCTAAGCAGCCACCGGTAACGGGGAAATGTCGCCGCCTTGTGGACACGCCCTTGTAAATGAATGGGCTTTCGCACTTAGTGCAATTTTCGCCAGCTCCGTGGCTGCAAGTATGGAGCTATGGAGCCACCAGCCAGGCTGGAGCTCTGGAGCTATGGAAGTATGGAGCTCTGGAGCTATGGAGCTATGGAGCTATGGAGCTATGGAGCTCTGGGGCTATGGAGCTATGGAGCTATGGAGCTATGGAAGTATGGAGCTATGGAGCTATGGAGCTATGGAAGTATGGAGCTATGGAGCTATGGAGCTATGGAAGTACGGAGCTATGGAGCTATGGAAGTATGGAAGTATGGAAGTATGGAAGTATGGAGCTATGGAGCTATGGAGCTATGGAGCTCTGGAGCTCTGGAGCTATGGAGCTATGGAAGTAGGGAGCTATGGAGCTATGGATGTATGGAGCTATGGAGCCACCAGCCAGCCAGGCTGGAGCTATGGAAGTATGGAGCCATGGAGCTCTGGAGCTATGGAAGTATGGAGCTATGGAGCTATGGAGCTCTGGAGCTATGGAGCTCTGGAGCTATGGAGCTCTGGAGCTATGGAGCTATGGAAGTATGGAGCTATGGAGCTATGGAAGTATGGAGCTATGGAGCTATGGATCTATGGAAGTATGGAGTTATGGAGCTCTGGAGCTATGGAGCTATGGAGCTATGGAGCTATGGAGCTATGGAAGTCTGGAGCTATGGAAGTATGGAGCTATGGAGCTATGGAAGTATGGAGCTCTGGAGCTATGGAGCTATGGAGCCACCAGCCAGCACCCTCCGTGGCTCAACCACGCCGGCCCAGACTTCCAGCCGCTCGGCTTCACTCTCTCACAAGCCCCGCCTGGAGCTCCCCAGCCCGCCCCTGGTACCTCAACTACCGAGGCCAGCCGCTCGACCAGGCCGGCCCAGAGTTCCAGCCGCTCGGCTTCACTCTCTCACAAGCCCCGCCTGGAGCTCCCCGGCCCACCCCTGGTACCTCAACTACCGAGGCCAGCCGCTCGACCACGCCGGCGCAGAGTTCCAGCCGCTCGGATAAGCTCTGCCACTCTCCCGCTAAGCAGCCACCGGTAACGGGGAAATGTCGCCGCCTTGTGGACACGCCCTTGTAAATGAATGGGTTTTCGCACTTAGTGCAATTTTCGCCAGCTCCGTGGCTGCAAGTATGGAGCTATGGAGCCACCAGCCAGGCTGGAGCTCTGGAGCTATGGAAGTATGGAGCTCTGGAGCTCTGGAGCTATGGAGCTATGGAGCTATGGAGCTATGGAGCTCTGGGGCTATGGAGCTATGGAGCTATGGAGCTATGGAAGTATGGAGCTATGGAGCTATGGAGCTATGGAAGTATGGAGCTATGGAGCTATGGAGCTATGGAAGTACGGAGCTATGGAGCTATGGAAGTATGGAAGTATGGAAGTATGGAAGTATGGAGCTATGGAGCTATGGAGCTATGGAGCTCTGGAGCTCTGGAGCTATGGAGCTATGGAAGTAGGGAGCTATGGAGCTATGGATGTATGGAGCTATGGAGCCACCAGCCAGCCAGGCTGGAGCTATGGAAGTATGGAGCCATGGAGCTCTGGAGCTATGGAAGTATGGAGCTATGGAGCTATGGAGCTCTGGAGCTATGGAGCTCTGGAGCTATGGAGCTATGGAAGTATGGAGCTATGGAGCTATGGAAGTATGGAGCTATGGAGCTATGGATCTATGGAAGTATGGAGTTATGGAGCTCTGGAGCTATGGAGCTATGGAGCTATGGAGCTATGGAGCTATGGAAGTCTGGAGCTATGGAAGTATGGAGCTATGGAGCTATGGAAGTATGGAGCTCTGGAGCTATGGAGCTATGGAGCCACCAGCCAGCACCCTCCGTGGCTCAACCACGCCGGCCCAGAGTTCCAGCCGCTCGGCTTCACTCTCTCACAAGCCCCGCCTGGAGCTCCCCAGCCCGATCTGGTACCTCAACTACCGAGGCCAGCCGCTCGACCAGGCCGGCCGAGAGTTCCAGCCGTTCGGCTTCACTCTCTCACAAGACCCGCCTGGAGCTCCCCGGCCCACCCCTGGTACCTCAACTACCGAGGCCAGCCGCTCGACCACGCCGGCGCAGAGTTCCAGCCGCTCGGATGAGCTCTGCCACTCTCCCGCCGCGCAGCCACCGGTAACGGGGAAATGTCGCCGCCTTGTGGACACGCCGTTGTAAATGAATGGGCTTTCGCACTTAGTGCAATTTTCGCCAACTCTGTGACTGGTGCTATGGAAGTATGGAGCTCTGGTGCTATGGAAGTATGGAGCTATGGAGCTCTGGTGCTATGGAGCTATGGAGCTCTGGTGCTATGGAGCTATGGAGCTCTGGTGCTATGGAAGTATGGAGCTATGGAGCTATGGAAGTATGGAGCTATGGAGCTATGGAAGTCTGGAGCTATGGAAGTATGGAGCTATGGAGCTATGGAAGTATGGAGCTCTGGAGCTATGGAGCCACCAGCCAGCACCCTCCGTGGCTCAACCACGCCGGCCCAGAGTTCCAGCCGCTCGGCTTCACTCTCTCACAAGCCCCGCCTGGAGCTCCCCGGCCCACCCCTGGTACCTCAACTACCGAGGCCAGCCGCTCGACCACGCCGGCGCAGAGTTCCAGCCGCTCGGATAAGCTCTGCCACTCACCCGCCGCGCAGCCACCGGTAACGGGGAAATGTCGCCGCCTTGTGGACACGCCGTTGTAAATGAATGGGCTTTCGCACTTAGTGCAATTTTCGCCAACTCTCTGACTTAGAGCTATGGAAGTATGGAGCTATGGAGCCACCAGCCACCCAGGCTGGAGCTATGGAGCTATGGAGGTATGGAGCTCTGGTGCTATGGAAGTATGGAGCTCTGGTGCTATGGAAGTATGGAGCTCTGGTGCTATGGAAGTATGGAGCTATGGAAGTATGGAGCTCTGGTGCTATGGAGCTATGGAGCTCTGGTGCTATGGAAGTATGGAGCTATGGAAGTATGGAGACCTGGTGCTATGGAACTATGGAGCTCTGGTGCTATGGAGCTATGGAGCTCTGGTGCTATGGAGCTATGGAGCTCTGGTGCTATGGAGCTATGGAGCTCTGGTGCTATGGAGCTATGGAGCTCTGGTGCTATGGAGCTATGGAGCTCTGGAGGTATGGAGCTCTGGTGCTATGGAGCTCTGGAGCTCTGGTGCTATGGAGCTCTGGTGCTATGGAGCTATGGAGCTCTGGAGGTATGGAGCCACCAGCCAGCACCCTCCGTGGCTGGATCAATGGAAGTGTTTTAGGTACCAGGCAGCCAAAGGGCCGAGGCCTCACGCTCGACCACGCCGGCGCAGAGTTCCAGCCGCTCGGATAAGCTCTGTCACTCACCCGCCGCGCAGCCACCGGTAACGGGGAAATGTCGCCGCCTGGCGGACACGCCGTTGTAAATGAATGGGCTTTCGCACTTAGTGCAATTTTCGCCAACTCTCTGACTTAGAGCTATGGAAGTATGGAGCTATGGAGCCACCAGCCACCCAGGCTGGAGCTATGGAGCTCTGGAGGTATGGAGCTCAGGTGCTATGGAAGTATGGAGCTATGGAGCTATGGAAGTATGGAGCTATGGAGCTATGGAGCTCTGGAAGTATGGAGCTATGGAGCTCTGGAGCTATGGAGCCCTGGAGCCCTGGAGCTATGGAGCTCTGGTGCTATGGAGGTATGGAGCTCTGGAGGTATGGAGCTCTGGAGGTATGGAGCTATGGAGCTATGGAGCCCTGGAGCTATGGAGCTATGGAGCCCTGGAGCTATGGAGCTATGGAGCCCTGGAGCTATGGAGCTATGGAGCTCTGGTGCTATGGAGCTATGGAGCTCTGGTGCTATGGAGCTATGGAGCTATGGAGCTCTGGTGCTATGGAGCTATGGAGCTCTGGTGCTATGGAGCTATGGAGCTCTGGAAGTATGGAGCTATGGAGCTCTGGAGGTATGGAGCTATGGAGCCCTGGAGCTATGGAGCCCTGGAGCTATGGAAGTATGGAGCTCTGGTGCTATGGAGCTATGGAGCTCTGGTGCTATGGAGCTATGGAGCTCTGGAGCTATGGAGCTCTGGAGGTATGGAGCTATGGAGCTATGGAGCTCTGGAGGTATGGAGCTATGGAGCTATGGAAGTATGGAGCTCTGGTGCTATGGAGCTATGGAGCTCTGGTGCTATGGAGCTATGGAGCTCTGGTGCTATGGAGCTATGGAGCTATGGAGCTCTGGAAGTATGGAGCTCTGGTGCTATGGAGCTATGGAGCTCTGGTGCTATGGAGCTATGGAGCTCTGGTGCTATGGAGCTATGGAGCTCTGGTGCTATGGAGCTCTGGTGCTATGGAGCTCTGGTGCTATGGAGCTATGGAGCTCTGGTGCTATGGAGCTATGGAGCTCTGGAGGTATGGAGCTCTGGAGGTATGGAGCTCTGGAGGTATGGAGCTTTGGAGCCCTGGAGCTCTGGAGGTATGGAGCTATGGTGCTATGGAGCTCTGAAGCCATGGAGCTCTGGTGCTATGGAGCTCTGGAGCTCTGGAGGTATGGAGCTCTGGAGGTATGGAGCTATGGAGCCCTGGAGCTCTGGAGGTATGGAGCTATGGTGCTATGGAGCTCTGAAGCCATGGAGCTCTGGTGCTATGGAGCTCTGGAGCTCTGGAGGTATGGAGCTCTGGAGGTATGGAGCTATGGAGCCCTGGAGCTCTGGAGGTATGGAGCTATGGTGCTATGGAGCTCTGAAGCCATGGAGCTCTGGTGCTATGGAGCTCTGGAGCTCTGGAGGTATGGAGCTCTGGAGGTATGGAGCTCTGGAGGTATGGAGCTATGGAGCCCTGGAGCTCTGGAGGTATGGAGCTATGGTGCTATGGAGCTCTGAAGCCATGGAGCTCTGGTGCTATGGAGCTCTGGAGGTATGGAGCTCTGGAGGTATGGAGCTCTGGAGGTATGGAGCTATGGAGCCCTGGAGCTCTGGAGGTATGGAGCTATGGTGCTATGGAGCTCTGAAGCCATGGAGCTCTGGTGCTATGGAGCTATGGAGCTCTGGTGCTATGGAGCTATGGAGGTATGGAGCCACCAGCCAGCACCCTCCGTGGCTGGATCAATGGAAGTGTTTTAGGTACCAGGCAGCCAAAGGGCCGAGGCCTCACGCTCGACCACGCCGGCGCAGAGTTCCAGCCGCTCGGATAAGCTCTGTCACTCACCCGCCGCGCAGCCACCGGTAACGGGGAAATGTCGCCGCCTTGTGGACACGCCGTTGTAAATGAATGGGCTTTCGCACTTAGTGCAATTTTCGCCAACTCTCTGACTTAGAGCTATGGAAGTATGGAGCTATGGAGCCACCAGCCACCCAGGCTGGAGCTCTGGAGCTCTGGAGGTATGGAGCTCTGGTGCTATGGAAGTATGGAGCTCTGGTG
Organism: Syngnathus leptorhynchus; assembly: GCF_054491065.1. Lineage (NCBI taxonomy): Eukaryota > Metazoa > Chordata > Actinopteri > Syngnathiformes > Syngnathidae > Syngnathus > Syngnathus leptorhynchus. Next base: position 489,180 of record NW_028232008.1, read on the forward strand.
CTATGGAAGTATGGAGCTATGGAGGTATGGAAGTATGGAGCTATGGAAGTATGGAGCTATGGAGCTCTGGAAGTATGGAGCTATGGAGCTCTGGAGGTATGGAGCCCTGGAGCTATGGAGCCCTGGAGCTATGGAAGTATGGAGCTCTGGTGCTATGGAGCTATGGAGCTCTGGTGCTATGGAGCTATGGAGCTATGGAGCTCTGGAGCTATGGAGCTCTGGAGGTATGGAGCTATGGAGCTATGGAGCTCTGGAGGTATGGAGCTATGGAGCTATGGAAGTATGGAGCTCTGGTGCTATGGAGCTATGGAGCTCTGGTGCTATGGAGCTATGGAGCTCTGGTGCTATGGAGCTATGGAGCTATGGAGCTCTGGAAGTATGGAGCTCTGGTGCTATGGAGCTATGGAGCTCTGGTGCTATGGAGCTATGGAGCTCTGGTGCTATGGAGCTCTGGTGCTATGGAGCTCTGGTGCTATGGAGCTATGGAGCTCTGGTGCTATGGAGCTCTGGAGGTATGGAGCTCTGGAGGTATGGAGCTCTGGAGGTATGGAGCTATGGAGCCCTGGAGCTCTGGAGGTATGGAGCTATGGTGCTATGGAGCTCTGAAGCCATGGAGCTCTGGTGCTATGGAGCTATGGAGCTCTGGTGCTATGGAGCTATGGAGCTATGGAGCTCTGGAAGTATGGAGCTCTGGTGCTATGGAGCTATGGAGCTCTGGTGCTATGGAGCTATGGAGCTCTGGTGCTATGGAGCTATGGAGCTCTGGTGCTATGGAGCTCTGGTGCTATGGAGCTCTGGTGCTATGGAGCTATGGAGCTCTGGTGCTATGGAGCTATGGAGCTCTGGAGGTATGGAGCTCTGGAGGTATGGAGCTCTGGAGGTATGGAGCTATGGAGCCCTGGAGCTCTGGAGGTATGGAGCTATGGTGCTATGGAGCTCTGAAGCCATGGAGCTCTGGTGCTATGGAGCTCTGGAGCTCTGGAGGTATGGAGCTCTGGAGGTATGGAGCTATGGAGCCCTGGAGCTCTGGAGGTATGGAGCTATGGTGCTATGGAGCTCTGAAGCCATGGAGCTCTGGTGCTATGGAGCTCTGGAGCTCTGGAGGTATGGAGCTCTGGAGGTATGGAGCTCTGGAGGTATGGAGCTATGGAGCCCTGGAGCTCTGGAGGTATGGAGCTATGGTGCTATGGAGCTCTGAAGCCATGGAGCTCTGGTGCTATGGAGCTCTGGAGGTATGGAGCTCTGGAGGTATGGAGCTCTGGAGGTATGGAGCTATGGAGCCCTGGAGCTCTGGAGGTATGGAGCTATGGTGCTATGGAGCTCTGAAGCCATGGAGCTCTGGTGCTATGGAGCTCTGGAGGTATGGAGCTCTGGAGGTATGGAGCTCTGGAGGTATGGAGCTATGGAGCCCTGGAGCTCTGGAGGTATGGAGCTATGGTGCTATGGAGCTCTGAAGCCATGGAGCTCTGGTGCTATGGAGCTATGGAGCTCTGGTGCTATGGAGCTATGGAGGTATGGAGCCACCAGCCAGCACCCTCCGTGGCTGGATCAATGGAAGTGTTTTAGGTACCAGGCAGCCAAAGGGCCGAGGCCTCACGCTCGACCACGCCGGCGCAGAGTTCCAGCCGCTCGGATAAGCTCTGTCACTCACCCGCCGCGCAGCCACCGGTAACGGGGAAATGTCGCCGCCTGGCGGACACGCCGTTGTAAATGAATGGGCTTTCGCACTTAGTGCAATTTTCGCCAACTCTCTGACTTAGAGCTATGGAAGTATGGAGCTATGGAGCCACCAGCCACCCAGGCTGGAGCTATGGAGCTCTGGAGGTATGGAGCTCAGGTGCTATGGAAGTATGGAGCTATGGAGCTATGGAAGTATGGAGCTATGGAGCTATGGAGCTCTGGAAGTATGGAGCTATGGAGCTCTGGAGGTATGGAGCTATGGAGCCCTGGAGCCCTGGAGCTATGGAGCTCTGGTGCTATGGAGGTACGGAGCTCTGGAGGTATGGAGCTCTGGAGGTATGGAGCTATGGAGCTATGGAGCCCTGGAGCTATGGAGCTATGGAGCCCTGGAGCTATGGAGCTATGGAGCCCTGGAGCTATGGAGCTATGGAGCTCTGGTGCTATGGAGCTATGGAGCTCTGGTGCTATGGAGCTATGGAGCTCTGGTGCTATGGAGCTATGGAGCTCTGGTGCTATGGAGCTATGGAGCTCTGGAAGTATGGAGCTATGGAGCTCTGGAGGTATGGAGCTATGGAGCCCTGGAGCTATGGAGCCCTGGAGCTATGGAAGTATGGAGCTCTGGTGCTATGGAGCTATGGAGCTCTGGTGCTATGGAGCTATGGAGCTCTGGAGCTATGGAGCTCTGGAGGTATGGAGCTATGGAGCTATGGAGCTCTGGAGGTATGGAGCTATGGAGCTATGGAAGTATGGAGCTCTGGTGCTATGGAGCTATGGAGCTCTGGTGCTATGGAGCTATGGAGCTCTGGTGCTATGGAGCTATGGAGCTATGGAGCTCTGGAAGTATGGAGCTCTGGTGCTATGGAGCTATGGAGCTCTGGTGCTATGGAGCTATGGAGCTCTGGTGCTATGGAGCTCTGGTGCTATGGAGCTCTGGTGCTATGGAGCTATGGAGCTCTGGTGCTATGGAGCTATGGAGCTCTGGAGGTATGGAGCTCTGGAGGTATGGAGCTCTGGAGGTATGGAGCTATGGAGCCCTGGAGCTCTGGAGGTATGGAGCTATGGTGCTATGGAGCTCTGAAGCCATGGAGCTCTGGTGCTATGGAGCTCTGGAGCTCTAGAGGTATGGAGCTCTGGAGGTATGGAGCTATGGAGCCCTGGAGCTCTGGAGGTATGGAGCTATGGAGCTCTGAAGCCATGGAGCTCTGGTGCTATGGAGCTCTGGAGCTCTGGAGGTATGGAGCTCTGGAGGTATGGAGCTCTGGAGGTATGGAGCTATGGAGCCCTGGAGCTCTGGAGGTATGGAGCTATGGTGCTATGGAGCTCTGAAGCCATGGAGCTCTGGTGCTATGGAGCTCTGGAGGTATGGAGCTCTGGAGGTATGGAGCTCTGGAGGTATGGAGCTATGGAGCCCTGGAGCTCTGGAGGTATGGAGCTATGGTGCTATGGAGCTCTGAAGCCATGGAGCTCTGGTGCTATGGAGCTCTGGAGGTATGGAGCTCTGGAGGTATGGAGCTCTGGAGGTATGGAGCTATGGAGCCCTGGAGCTCTGGAGGTATGGAGCTATGGTGCTATGGAGCTCTGAAGCCATGGAGCTCTGGTGCTATGGAGCTATGGAGCTCTGGTGCTATGGAGCTATGGAGGTATGGAGCCACCAGCCAGCACCCTCCGTGGCTGGATCAATGGAAGTGTTTTAGGTACCAGGCAGCCAAAGGGCCGAGGCCTCACGCTCGACCACGCCGGCGCAGAGTTCCAGCCGCTCGGATAAGCTCTGTCACTCACCCGCCGCGCAGCCACCGGTAACGGGGAAATGTCGCCGCCTGGCGGACACGCCGTTGTAAATGAATGGGCTTTCGCACTTAGTGCAATTTTCGCCAACTCTCTGACTTAGAGCTATGGAAGTATGGAGCTATGGAGCCACCAGCCACCCAGGCTGGAGCTATGGAGCTCTGGAGGTATGGAGCTCAGGTGCTATGGAAGTATGGAGCTATGGAGCTATGGAAGTATGGAGCTATGGAGCTATGGAGCTCTGGAAGTATGGAGCTATGGAGCTATGGAGCTCTGGAGGTATGGAGCTATGGAGCCCTGGAGCCCTGGAGCTATGGGGCTCTGGTGCTATGGAGGTATGGAGCTCTGGAGGTATGGAGCTCTGGAGGTATGGAGCTATGGAGCTATGGAGCCCTGGAGCTATGGAGCTATGGAGCCCTGGAGCTATGGAGCTATGGAGCCCTGGAGCTATGGAGCTATGGAGCTCTGGTGCTATGGAGCTATGGAGCTCTGGTGCTATGGAGCTATGGAGCTCTGGTGCTATGGAGCTATGGAGCTCTGGTGCTATGGAGCTATGGAGCTCTGGAAGTATGGAGCTATGGAGCTCTGGAGGTATGGAGCTATGGAGCCCTGGAGCTATGGAGCCCTGGAGCTATGGAAGTATGGAGCTCTGGTGCTATGGAGCTATGGAGCTCTGGTGCTATGGAGCTATGGAGCTCTGGAGCTATGGAGCTCTGGAGGTATGGAGCTATGGAGCTATGGAGCTCTGGAGGTATGGAGCTATGGAGCTATGGAAGTATGGAGCTCTGGTGCTATGGAGCTATGGAGCTCTGGTGCTATGGAGCTATGGAGCTCTGGTGCTATGGAACTATGGAGCTATGGAGCTCTGGAAGTATGGTGCTCTGGTGCTATGGAGCTATGGAGCTCTGGTGCTATGGAGCTATGGAGCTCTGGTGCTATGGAGCTATGGAGCTCTGGTGCTATGGAGCTCTGGTGCTATGGAGCTATGGAGCTCTGGTGCTATGGAGCTATGGAGCTCTGGAGGTATGGAGCTCTGGAGGTATGGAGCTCTGGAGGTATGGAGCTTTGGAGCCCTGGAGCTCTGGAGGTATGGAGCTATGGTGCTATGGAGCTCTGAAGCCATGGAGCTCTGGTGCTATGGAGCTCTGGAGCTCTGGAGGTATGGAGCTATGGAGCCCTGGAGCTCTGGAGGTATGGAGCTATGGTGCTATGGAGCTCTGAAGCCATGGAGCTCTGGTGCTATGGAGCTCTGGAGCTCTGGAGGTATGGAGCTCTGGAGGTATGGAGCTATGGAGCCCTGGAGCTCTGGAGGTATGGAGCTATGGTGCTATGGAGCTCTGAAGCCATGGAGCTCTGGTGCTATGGAGCTCTGGAGCTCTGGAGGTATGGAGCTCTGGAGGTATGGAGCTCTGGAGGTATGGAGCTATGGAGCCCTGGAGCTCTGGAGGTATGGAGCTATGGTGCTATGGAGCTCTGAAGCCATGGAGCTCTGGTGCTATGGAGCTCTGGAGGTATGGAGCTCTGGAGGTATGGAGCTCTGGAGGTATGGAGCTATGGAGCCCTGGAGCTCTGGAGGTATGGAGCTATGGTGCTATGGAGCTCTGAAGCCATGGAGCTCTGGTGCTATGGAGCTATGGAGCTCTGGTGCTATGGAGCTATGGAGGTATGGAGCCACCAGCCAGCACCCTCCGTGGCTGGATCAATGGAAGTGTTTTAGGTACCAGGCAGCCAAAGGGCCGAGGCCTCACGCTCGACCACGCCGGCGCAGAGTTCCAGCCGCTCGGATAAGCTCTGTCACTCACCCGCCGCGCAGCCACCGGTAACGGGGAAATGTCGCCGCCTTGTGGACACGCCGTTGTAAATGAATGGGCTTTCGCACTTAGTGCAATTTTCGCCAACTCTCTGACTTAGAGCTATGGAAGTATGGAGCTATGGAGCCACCAGCCACCCAGGCTGGAGCTCTGGAGCTCTGGAGGTATGGAGCTCTGGTGCTATGGAAGTATGGAGCTCTGGTGCTATGGAAGTATGGAGCTATGGAGGTATGGAAGTATGGAGCTATGGAAGTATGGAGCTATGGAGCTCTGGAAGTATGGAGCTATGGAGCTCTGGAGGTATGGAGCCCTGGAGCTATGGAGCCCTGGAGCTATGGAAGTATGGAGCTCTGGTGCTATGGAGCTATGGAGCTCTGGTGCTATGGAGCTATGGAGCTATGGAGCTCTGGAGCTATGGAGCTCTGGAGGTATGGAGCTATGGAGCTATGGAGCTCTGGAGGTATGGAGCTATGGAGCTATGGAAGTATGGAGCTCTGGTGCTATGGAGCTATGGAGCTCTGGTGCTATGGAGCTATGGAGCTCTGGTGCTATGGAGCTATGGAGCTATGGAGCTCTGGAAGTATGGAGCTCTGGTGCTATGGAGCTATGGAGCTCTGGTGCTATGGAGCTATGGAGCTCTGGTGCTATGGAGCTCTGGTGCTATGGAGCTCTGGTGCTATGGAGCTATGGAGCTCTGGTGCTATGGAGCTCTGGAGGTATGGAGCTCTGGAGGTATGGAGCTCTGGAGGTATGGAGCTATGGAGCCCTGGAGCTCTGGAGGTATGGAGCTATGGTGCTATGGAGCTCTGAAGCCATGGAGCTCTGGTGCTATGGAGCTATGGAGCTCTGGTGCTATGGAGCTATGGAGCTATGGAGCTCTGGAAGTATGGAGCTCTGGTGCTATGGAGCTATGGAGCTCTGGTGCTATGGAGCTATGGAGCTCTGGTGCTATGGAGCTATGGAGCTCTGGTGCTATGGAGCTCTGGTGCTATGGAGCTCTGGTGCTATGGAGCTATGGAGCTCTGGTGCTATGGAGCTATGGAGCTCTGGAGGTATGGAGCTCTGGAGGTATGGAGCTCTGGAGGTATGGAGCTATGGAGCCCTGGAGCTCTGGAGGTATGGAGCTATGGTGCTATGGAGCTCTGAAGCCATGGAGCTCTGGTGCTATGGAGCTCTGGAGCTCTGGAGGTATGGAGCTCTGGAGGTATGGAGCTATGGAGCCCTGGAGCTCTGGAGTTATGGAGCTATGGTGCTATGGAGCTCTGAAGCCATGGAGCTCTGGTGCTATGGAGCTCTGGAGCTCTGGAGGTATGGAGCTCTGGAGGTATGGAGCTCTGGAGGTATGGAGCTATGGAGCCCTGGAGCTCTGGAGGTATGGAGCTATGGTGCTATGGAGCTCTGAAGCCATGGAGCTCTGGTGCTATGGAGCTCTGGAGGTATGGAGCTCTGGAGGTATGGAGCTCTGGAGGTATGGAGCTATGGAGCCCTGGAGCTCTGGAGGTATGGAGCTATGGTGCTATGGAGCTCTGAAGCCATGGAGCTCTGGTGCTATGGAGCTCTGGAGGTATGGAGCTCTGGAGGTATGGAGCTCTGGAGGTATGGAGCTATGGAGCCCTGGAGCTCTGGAGGTATGGAGCTATGGTGCTATGGAGCTCTGAAGCCATGGAGCTCTGGTGCTATGGAGCTATGGAGCTCTGGTGCTATGGAGCTATGGAGGTATGGAGCCACCAGCCAGCACCCTCCGTGGCTGGATCAATGGAAGTGTTTTAGGTACCAGGCAGCCAAAGGGCCGAGGCCTCACGCTCGACCACGCCGGCGCAGAGTTCCAGCCGCTCGGATAAGCTCTGTCACTCACCCGCCGCGCAGCCACCGGTAACGGGGAAATGTCGCCGCCTTGTGGACACGCCGTTGTAAATGAATGGGCTTTCGCACTTAGTGCAATTTTCGCCAACTCTCTGACTTAGAGCTATGGAAGTATGGAGCTATGGAGCCACCAGCCACCCAGGCTGGAGCTCTGGAGCTCTGGAGGTATGGAGCTCTGGTGCTATGGAAGTATGGAGCTCTGGTGCTATGGAAGTATGGAGCTATGGAGGTATGGAAGTATGGAGCTATGGAAGTATGGAGCTATGGAGCTCTGGAAGTATGGAGCTATGGAGCTCTGGAGGTATGGAGCCCTGGAGCTATGGAGCCCTGGAGCTATGGAAGTATGGAGCTCTGGTGCTATGGAGCTATGGAGCTCTGGTGCTATGGAGCTATGGAGCTATGGAGCTCTGGAGCTATGGAGCTCTGGAGGTATGCAGCTATGGAGCTATGGAGCTCTGGAGGTATGGAGCTATGGAGCTATGGAAGTATGGAGCTCTGGTGCTATGGAGCTATGGAGCTCTGGTGCTATGGAGCTATGGAGCTCTGGTGCTATGGAGCTATGGAGCTATGGAGCTCTGGAAGTATGGAGCTCTGGTGCTATGGAGCTATGGAGCTCTGGTGCTATGGAGCTATGGACTTCCATAGCTCCATAGCTCCATACTTCCATAGCACCAGAGCTCCATACCTCCAGAGCTCCATAGCTCCAGCCTGGGTGGCTGGTGGCTCCATAGCTCCATACTTCCATAGCTCCAGTCAGAGAGTTGGCGAAAATTGCACTAAGTGCGAAAGCCCATTCATTTACAACGGCGTGTCCACAAGGCGGCGACATTTCCCCGTTACCGGTGGCTGCGCGGCGGGTGAGTGACAGAGCTTATCCGAGCGGCTGGAACTCTGCGCCGGCGTGGTCGAGCGTGAGGCCTCGGCCCTTTGGCTGCCTGGTACCTAAAACACTTCCATTGATCCAGCCACGGAGGGTGCTGGCTGGTGGCTCCATACCTCCATAGCTCCATAGCACCAGAGCTCCATAGCTCCATAGCACCAGAGCTCCATGGCTTCAGAGCTCCATAGCACCATAGCTCCATACCTCCAGAGCTCCAGGGCTCCATAGCTCCATACCTCCAGAGCTCCATACCTCCAGAGCTCCATACCTCCAGAGCTCCATAGCACCAGAGCTCCATGGCTTCAGAGCTCCATAGCACCATAGCTCCATACCTCCAGAGCTCCAGGGCTCCATAGCTCCATACCTCCAGAGCTCCATACCTCCAGAGCTCCATACCTCCAGAGCTCCATAGCACCAGAGCTCCATGGCTTCAGAGCTCCATAGCACCATAGCTCCATACCTCCAGAGCTCCAGGGCTCCATAGCTCCATACCTCCAGAGCTCCATACCTCCAGAGCTCCATACCTCCAGAGCTCCAGAGCTCCATAGCACCAGAGCTCCATGGCTTCAGAGCTCCATAGCACCATAGCTCCATACCTCCAGAGCTCCAGGGCTCCATAGCTCCATACTTCCAGAGCTCCATACCTCCAGAGCTCCAGAGCTCCATAGCACCAGAGCTCCATGGCTTCAGAGCTCCATAGCACCATAGCTCCATACCTTCAGAGCTCCAGGGCTCCATAGCTCCATACCTCCAGAGCTCCATACCTCCAGAGCTCCATACCTCCAGAGCTCCATAGCTCCATAGCACCAGAGCTCCATAGCTCCATAGCACCAGAGCTCCATAGCACCAGAGCTCCATAGCTCCATAGCACCAGAGCTCCATAGCTCCATAGCACCAGAGCTCCATAGCTCCATAGCACCAGAGCTCCATACTTCCAGAGCTCCATAGCTCCATAGCTCCATAGCACCAGAGCTCCATAGCTCCATAGCACCAGAGCTCCATGGCTTCAGAGCTCCATAGCACCATAGCTCCATACCTCCAGAGCTCCAGGGCTCCATAGCTCCATACCTCCAGAGCTCCATACCTCCAGAGCTCCATACCTCCAGAGCTCCATAGCACCAGAGCTCCATAGCTCCATAGCACCAGAGCTCCATAGCACCAGAGCTCCATAGCACCAGAGCTCCATAGCTCCATAGCACCAGAGCTCCATAGCTCCATAGCACCAGAGCTCCATACTTCCAGAGCTCCATAGCTCCATAGCTCCATAGCACCAGAGCTCCATAGCTCCATAGCACCAGAGCTCCATAGCTCCATAGCACCAGAGCTCCATACTTCCATAGCTCCATAGCTCCATACCTCCAGAGCTCCATAGCTCCATAGCTCCATACCTCCAGAGCTCCATAGCTCCAGAGCTCCATAGCTCCATAGCTCCATAGCACCAGAGCTCCATAGCTCCATAGCACCATACTTCCATAGCACCAGAGCTCCATACCTCCAGAGCTCCAGAGCTCCAGCCTGGGTGGCTGGTGGCTCCATAGCTCCATACTTCCATAGCTCTAAGTCAGAGAGTTGGCGAAAATTGCACTAAGTGCGAAAGCCCATTCATTTACAACGGCGTGTCCACAAGGCGGCGACATTTCCCCGTTACCGGTGGCTGCGCGGCGGGTGAGTGACAGAGCTTATCCGAGCGGCTGGAACTCTGCGCCGGCGTGGTCGAGCGTGAGGCCTCGGCCCTTTGGCTGCCTGGTACCTAAAACACTTCCATTGATCCAGCCACGGAGGGTGCTGGCTGGTGGCTCCATACCTCCATAGCTCCATAGCACCAGAGCTCCATAGCTCCATAGCACCAGAGCTCCATGGCTTCAGAGCTCCATAGCACCATAGCTCCATACCTCCAGAGCTCCAGGGCTCCATAGCTCCATACCTCCAGAGCTCCATACCTCCAGAGCTCCATACCTCCAGAGCTCCATAGCACCAGAGCTCCATGGCTTCAGAGCTCCATAGCACCATAGCTCCATACCTCCAGAGCTCCAGGGCTCCATAGCTCCATACCTCCAGAGCTCCATACCTCCAGAGCTCCAGAGCTCCATAGCACCAGAGCTCCATGGCTTCAGAGCTCCATAGCACCATAGCTCCATACCTCCAGAGCTCCAGGGCTCCATAGCTCCATACCTCCAGAGCTCCATACCTCCAGAGCTCCAGAGCTCCATAGCACCAGAGCTCCATGGCTTCAGAGCTCCATAGCACCATAGCTCCATACCTCCAGAGCTCCAGGGCTCCATAGCTCCATACCTCCATAGCTCCATAGCACCAGAGCTCCATAGCTCCATAGCACCAGAGCTCCATGGCTTCAGAGCTCCATAGCACCATAGCTCCATACCTCCAGAGCTCCAGGGCTCCAAAGCTCCATACCTCCAGAGCTCCATACCTCCAGAGCTCCATACCTCCAGAGCTCCATAGCTCCATAGCACCAGAGCTCCATAGCTCCATAGCACCAGAGCTCCATAGCACCATAGCTCCATAGCACCAGAGCTCCATAGCTCCATAGCACCAGAGCTCCATAGCTCCATAGCACCAGAGCTCCATAGCTCCATAGCACCAGAGCTCCATACTTCCAGAGCTCCATAGCTCCATAGCTCCATAGCACCAGAGCTCCATAGCTCCATAGCACCAGAGCTCCATAGCTCCATAGCACCAGAGCTCCATACTTCCATAGCTCCATAGCTCCATACCTCCAGAGCTCCAGAGCTCCATAGCTCCATACCTCCAGAGCTCCATAGCTCCAGAGCTCCATAGCTCCATAGCACCAGAGCTCCATAGCTCCATAGCACCAGAGCTCCATACTTCCATAGCTCCAGGGCTCCATAGCTCCAGGGCTCCATAGCTCCATACCTCCAGAGCTCCATAGCTCCATACCTCCAGAGCTCCATAGCTCCATACTTCCAGAGCTCCATAGCTCCATAGCACCAGAGCTCCATAGCTCCATAGCACCAGAGCTCCATAGCTCCATAGCACCAGAGCTCCATAGCTCCATAGCACCAGAGCTCCATAGCTCCATAGCTCCAGGGCTCCATAGCTCCATAGCTCCAGGGCTCCATAGCTCCATAGCTCCAGGGCTCCATAGCTCCAGGGCTCCAGGGCTCCATAGCTCCATACCTCCAGAGCTCCATAGCTCCATACTTCCAGAGCTCCATAGCTCCATAGCTCCATACTTCCATAGCTCCATAGCTCCATACTTCCATAGCACCAGAGCTCCATACCTCCAGAGCTCCATAGCTCCAGCCTGGGTGGCTGGTGGCTCCATAGCTCCATACTTCCATAGCTCCAGTCAGAGAGTTGGGGAAAATTGCACTAAGTGCGAAAGCCCATTCATTTACAACGGCGTGTCCACAAGGCGGCGACATTTCCCCGTTACCGGTGGCTGCGCGGCGGGTGAGTGACAGAGCTTATCCGAGCGGCTGGAACTCTGCGCCGGCGTGGTCGAGCGTGAGGCCTCGGCCCTTTGGCTGCCTGGTACCTAAAACACTTCCATTGATCCAGCCACGGAGGGTGCTGGCTGGTGGCTCCATACCTCCATAGCTCCATAGCACCAGAGCTCCATAGCTCCATAGCACCAGAGCTCCATGGCTTCAGAGCTCCATAGCACCATAGCTCCATACCTCCAGAGCTCCAGGGCTCCATAGCTCCATACCTCCAGAGCTCCATACCTCCAGAGCTCCATACCTCCAGAGCTCCATAGCACCAGAGCTCCATGGCTTCAGAGCTCCATAGCACCATAGCTCCATACCTCCAGAGCTCCAGGGCTCCATAGCTCCATACCTCCAGAGCTCCATACCTCCAGAGCTCCATACCTCCAGAGCTCCATAGCACCAGAGCTCCATGGCTTCAGAGCTCCATAGCACCATAGCTCCATACCTCCAGAGCTCCAGGGCTCCATAGCTCCATACCTCCAGAGCTCCATACCTCCAGAGCTCCATACCTCCAGAGCTCCAGAGCTCCATAGCACCAGAGCTCCATGGCTTCAGAGCTCCATAGCACCATAGCTCCATACCTCCAGAGCTCCAGGGCTCCATAGCTCCATACCTCCAGAGCTCCATACCTCCAGAGCTCCAGAGCTCCATAGCACCAGAGCTCCATGGCTTCAGAGCTCCATAGCACCATAGCTCCATACCTCCAGAGCTCCAGGGCTCCATAGCTCCATACCTCCAGAGCTCCATACCTCCAGAGCTCCATACCTCCAGAGCTCCATAGCTCCATAGCACCAGAGCTCCATAGCACCAGAGCTCCATAGCACCAGAGCTCCATAGCACCAGAGCTCCATAGCTCCATAGCACCAGAGCTCCATAGCTCCATAGCACCAGAGCTCCATAGCTCCATAGCACCAGAGCTCCATACTTCCAGAGCTCCATAGCTCCATAGCTTCATAGCACCAGAGCTCCATAGCTCCATAGCACCAGAGCTCCATGGCTTCAGAGCTCCATAGCACCATAGCTCCATACCTCCAGAGCTCCAGGGCTCCATAGCTCCATACCTCCAGAGCTCCATACCTCCAGAGCTCCATACCTCCAGAGCTCCATAGCACCAGAGCTCCATAGCTCCATAGCACCAGAGCTCCATAGCACCAGAGCTCCATAGCACCAGAGCTCCATAGCTCCATAGCACCAGAGCTCCATAGCTCCATAGCACCAGAGCTCCATACTTCCAGAGCTCCATAGCTCCATAGCTCCATAGCACCAGAGCTCCATAGCTCCATAGCACCAGAGCTCCATAGCTCCATAGCACCAGAGCTCCATACTTCCATAGCTCCATAGCTCCATACCTCCAGAGCTCCATAGCTCCATAGCTCCATACCTCCAGAGCTCCATAGCTCCAGAGCTCCATAGCTCCATAGCTCCATAGCACCAGAGCTCCATAGCTCCATAGCACCAGAGCTCCATACTTCCATAGCTCCAGGGCTCCATAGCTCCAGGGCTCCATACCTCCAGAGCTCCATAGCTCCATACTTCCAGAGCTCCATAGCTCCATACTTCCATAGCTCCATACTTCCATACCTCCATAGCTCCATACTTCCATAGCACCAGAGCTCCATACTTCCATAGCACCAGAGCTCCATACCTCCAGAGCTCCAGAGCTCCAGCCTGGGTGGCTGGTGGCTCCATAGCTCCATACTTCCATAGCTCTAAGTCAGAGAGTTGGCGAAAATTGCACTAAGTGCGAAAGCCCATTCATTTACAACGGCGTGTCCACAAGGCGGCGACATTTCCCCGTTACCGGTGGCTGCGCGGCGGGTGAGTGACAGAGCTTATCCGAGCGGCTGGAACTCTGCGCCGGCGTGGTCGAGCGTGAGGCCTCGGCCCTTTGGCTGCCTGGTACCTAAAACACTTCCATTGATCCAGCCACGGAGGGTGCTGGCTGGTGGCTCCATACCTCCATAGCTCCATAGCACCAGAGCTCCATAGCTCCATAGCACCAGAGCTCCATGGCTTCAGAGCTCCATAGCACCATAGCTCCATACCTCCAGAGCTCCAGGGCTCCATAGCTCCATACCTCCAGAGCTCCATACCTCCAGAGCTCCATACCTCCAGAGCTCCATAGCACCAGAGCTCCATGGCTTCAGAGCTCCATAGCACCATAGCTCCATACCTCCAGAGCTCCAGGGCTCCATAGCTCCATACCTCCAGAGCTCCATACCTCCAGAGCTCCATACCTCCAGAGCTCCAGAGCTCCATAGCACCAGAGCTCCATGGCTTCAGAGCTCCATAGCACCATAGCTCCATACCTCCAGAGCTCCAGGGCTCCATAGCTCCATACCTCCAGAGCTCCATACCTCCAGAGCTCCAGAGCTCCATAGCACCAGAGCTCCATGGCTTCAGAGCTCCATAGCACCATAGCTCCATACCTCCAGAGCTCCATAGCTCCATAGCTCCATACCTCCATAGCTCCATAGCACCAGAGCTCCATAGCTCCATAGCACCAGAGCTCCATGGCTTCAGAGCTCCATAGCACCATAGCTCCATACCTCCAGAGCTCCAGGGCTCCAAAGCTCCATACCTCCAGAGCTCCATACCTCCAGAGCTCCATACCTCCAGAGCTCCATAGCTCCATAGCACCAGAGCTCCATAGCTCCATAGCACCAGAGCTCCATAGCACCATAGCTCCATAGCACCAGAGCTCCATAGCTCCATAGCACCAGAGCTCCATAGCTCCATAGCACCAGAGCTCCATAGCTCCATAGCACCAGAGCTCCATACTTCCAGAGCTCCATAGCTCCATAGCTCCATAGCACCAGAGCTCCATAGCTCCATAGCACCAGAGCTCCATAGCTCCATAGCACCAGAGCTCCATACTTCCATAGCTCCATAGCTCCATACCTCCAGAGCTCCATAGCTCCATACCTCCAGAGCTCCATAGCTCCAGAGCTCCAGAGCTCCATAGCTCCATAGCACCAGAGCTCCATAGCTCCATAGCACCAGAGCTCCATACTTCCATAGCTCCAGGGCTCCATAGCTCCAGGGCTCCATAGCTCCATACCTCCAGAGCTCCATAGCTCCATACCTCCAGAGCTCCATAGCTCCATACTTCCAGAGCTCCATAGCTCCATAGCACCAGAGCTCCATAGCTCCATAGCACCAGAGCTCCATAGCTCCATAGCACCAGAGCTCCATAGCTCCATAGCACCAGAGCTCCATAGCTCCATAGCTCCAGGGCTCCATAGCTCCATAGCTCCAGGGCTCCATAGCTCCATAGCTCCAGGGCTCCATAGCTCCAGGGCTCCAGGGCTCCATAGCTCCATACCTCCAGAGCTCCATAGCTCCATACTTCCAGAGCTCCATAGCTCCATAGCTCCATACTTCCATAGCTCCATAGCTCCATACTTCCATAGCACCAGAGCTCCATACCTCCAGAGCTCCATAGCTCCAGCCTGGGTGGCTGGTGGCTCCATAGCTCCATACTTCCATAGCTCCAGTCAGAGAGTTGGCGAAAATTGCACTAAGTGCGAAAGCCCATTCATTTACAACGGCGTGTCCACAAGGCGGCGACATTTCCCCGTTACCGGTGGCTGCGCGGCGGGTGAGTGACAGAGCTTATCCGAGCGGCTGGAACTCTGCGCCGGCGTGGTCGAGCGTGAGGCCTCGGCCCTTTGGCTGCCTGGTACCTAAAACACTTCCATTGATCCAGCCACGGAGGGTGCTGGCTGGTGGCTCCATACCTCCATAGCTCCATAGCACCAGAGCTCCATAGCTCCATAGCACCAGAGCTCCATGGCTTCAGAGCTCCATAGCACCATAGCTCCATACCTCCAGAGCTCCAGGGCTCCATAGCTCCATACCTCCAGAGCTCCATACCTCCAGAGCTCCATACCTCCAGAGCTCCATAGCACCAGAGCTCCATGGCTTCAGAGCTCCATAGCACCATAGCTCCATACCTCCAGAGCTCCAGGGCTCCATAGCTCCATACCTCCAGGGCTCCATACCTCCAGAGCTCCATACCTCCAGAGCTCCATAGCACCAGAGCTCCATGGCTTCAGAGCTCCATAGCACCATAGCTCCATACCTCCAGAGCTCCAGGGCTCCATAGCTCCATACCTCCAGAGCTCCATACCTCCAGAGCTCCATACCTCCAGAGCTCCAGAGCTCCATAGCACCAGAGCTCCATGGCTTCAGAGCTCCATAGCACCATAGCTCCATACCTCCAGAGCTCCAGGGCTCCATAGCTCCATACCTCCAGAGCTCCATACCTCCAGAGCTCCAGAGCTCCATAGCACCAGAGCTCCATAGCACCAGAGCTCCATAGCACCAGAGCTCCATAGCACCAGAGCTCCATAGCTCCATAGCACCAGAGCTCCATAGCTCCATAGCACCAGAGCACCATAGCTCCATAGCACCAGAGCTCCATAGCTCCATAGCACCAGAGCTCCATAGCTCCATAGCACCAGAGCTCCATAGCTCCATAGCACCAGAGCTCCATACTTCCAGAGCTCCATAGCTCCATAGCTCCATAGCACCAGAGCTCCATAGCTCCATAGCACCAGAGCTCCATAGCTCCATAGCACCAGAGCATACTTCCATAGCTCCATAGCTCCATACCTCCAGAGCTCCATAGCTCCATACCTCCAGAGCTCCATAGCTCCAGAGCTCCATAGCTCCATAGCACCAGAGCTCCATAGCTCCATAGCACCAGAGCTCCATACTTCCATAGCTCCAGGGCTCCATAGCTCCAGGGCTCCATAGCTCCATACCTCCAGAGCTCCATAGCTCCATACCTCCAGAGCTCCATAGCTCCATACTTCCAGAGCTCCATAGCTCCATAGCACCAGAGCTCCATAGCTCCATAGCACCAGAGCTCCATAGCTCCATAGCACCAGAGCTCCATAGCTCCATAGCACCAGAGCTCCATAGCTCCATAGCTCCAGGGCTCCATAGCTCCATAGCTCCAGGGCTCCATAGCTCCATAGCTCCAGGGCTCCATAGCTCCAGGGCTCCAGGGCTCCATAGCTCCATACCTCCAGAGCTCCATAGCTCCATACTTCCAGAGCTCCATAGCTCCATAGCTCCATACTTCCATAGCTCCATAGCTCCATACTTCCATAGCACCAGAGCTCCATACCTCCAGAGCTCCATAGCTCCAGCCTGGGTGGCTGGTGGCTCCATAGCTCCATACTTCCATAGCTCCAGTCAGAGAGTTGGCGAAAATTGCACTAAGTGCGAAAGCCCATTCATTTACAACGGCGTGTCCACAAGGCGGCGACATTTCCCCGTTACCGGTGGCTGCGCGGCGGGTGAGTGACAGAGCTTATCCGAGCGGCTGGAACTCTGCGCCGGCGTGGTCGAGCGTGAGGCCTCGGCCCTTTGGCTGCCTGGTACCTAAAACACTTCCATTGATCCAGCCACGGAGGGTGCTGGCTGGTGGCTCCATACCTCCATAGCTCCATAGCACCAGAGCTCCATAGCTCCATAGCACCAGAGCTCCATGGCTTCAGAGCTCCATAGCACCATAGCTCCATACCTCCAGAGCTCCAGGGCTCCATAGCTCCATACCTCCAGAGCTCCATACCTCCAGAGCTCCATACCTCCAGAGCTCCATAGCACCAGAGCTCCATGGCTTCAGAGCTCCATAGCACCATAGCTCCATACCTCCAGAGCTCCAGGGCTCCATAGCTCCATACCTCCAGAGCTCCATACCTCCAGAGCTCCATACCTCCAGAGCTCCATAGCACCAGAGCTCCATGGCTTCAGAGCTCCATAGCACCATAGCTCCATACCTCCAGAGCTCCAGGGCTCCATAGCTCCATACCTCCAGAGCTCCATACCTCCAGAGCTCCATACCTCCAGAGCTCCAGAGCTCCATAGCACCAGAGCTCCATGGCTTCAGAGCTCCATAGCTCCATACCTCCAGAGCTCCAGGGCTCCATAGCTCCATACCTCCAGAGCTCCATACCTCCAGAGCTCCAGAGCTCCATAGCACCAGAGCTCCATGGCTTCAGAGCTCCATAGCACCTCAGCTCCATACCTCCAGAGCTCCAGGGCTCCATAGCTCCATACCTCCAGAGCTCCATACCTCCAGAGCTCCATACCTCCAGAGCTCCATAGCTCCATAGCACCAGAGTTCCATAGCTCCATAGCACCAGAGCTCCATAGCACCAGAGCTCCATAGCACCAGAGCTCCATAGCTCCATAGCACCAGAGCTCCATAGCTCCATAGCACCAGAGCTCCATACTTCCAGAGCTCCATAGCTCCATAGCTCCATAGCACCAGAGCTCCATAGCTCCATAGCACCAGAGCTCCATAGCTCCATAGCACCAGAGCTCCATACTTCCATAGCTCCATACCTCCAGAGCTCCATAGCTCCATAGCTCCATACCTCCAGAGCTCCATAGCTCCAGAGCTCCATAGCTCCATAGCTCCATAGCACCAGAGCTCCATAGCTCCATAGCACCAGAGCTCCATACTTCCATAGCTCCAGGGCTCCATAGCTCCAGGGCTCCATACCTCCAGAGCTCCATAGCTCCATACTTCCAGAGCTCCATAGCTCCATACTTCCATAGCTCCATACTTCCATACCTCCATAGCTCCATACTTCCATAGCACCAGAGCTCCATACTTCCATAGCACCAGAGCTCCATACCTCCAGAGCTCCAGAGCTCCAGCCTGGGTGGCTGGTGGCTCCATAGCTCCATACTTCCATAGCTCTAAGTCAGAGAGTTGGCGAAAATTGCACTAAGTGCGAAAGCCCATTCATTTACAACGGCGTGTCCACAAGGCGGCGACATTTCCCCGTTACCGGTGGCTGCGCGGCGGGTGAGTGACAGAGCTTATCCGAGCGGCTGGAACTCTGCGCCGGCGTGGTCGAGCGTGAGGCCTCGGCCCTTTGGCTGCCTGGTACCTAAAACACTTCCATTGATCCAGCCACGGAGGGTGCTGGCTGGTGGCTCCATACCTCCATAGCTCCATAGCACCAGAGCTCCATAGCTCCATAGCACCAGAGCTCCATGGCTTCAGAGCTCCATAGCACCATAGCTCCATACCTCCAGAGCTCCAGGGCTCCAAAGCTCCATACCTCCAGAGCTCCATACCTCCAGAGCTCCATACCTCCAGAGCTCCATAGCACCAGAGCTCCATGGCTTCAGAGCTCCATAGCACCATAGCTCCATACCTCCAGAGCTCCAGGGCTCCATAGCTCCATACCTCCAGAGCTCCATACCTCCAGAGCTCCATACCTCCAGAGCTCCATAGCACCAGAGCTCCATGGCTTCAGAGCTCCATAGCACCATAGCTCCATACCTCCAGAGCTCCAGGGCTCCATAGCTCCATACCTCCAGAGCTCCATACCTCCAGAGCTCCATACCTCCAGAGCTCCATAGCACCAGAGCTCCATGGCTTCAGAGCTCCATAGCACCATAGCTCCATACCTCCAGAGCTCCAGGGCTCCATAGCTCCATACCTCCAGAGCTCCATACCTCCAGAGCTCCATACCTCCAGAGCTCCAGAGCTCCATAGCACCAGAGCTCCATGGCTTCAGAGCTCCATAGCTCCATACCTCCAGAGCTCCAGGGCTCCATAGCTCCATACCTCCAGAGCTCCATACCTCCAGAGCTCCAGAGCTCCATAGCACCAGAGCTCCATGGCTTCAGAGCTCCATAGCACCATAGCTCCATACCTCCAGAGCTCCAGGGCTCCATAGCTCCATACCTCCAGAGCTCCATACCTCCAGAGCTCCATACCTCCAGAGCTCCATAGCTCCATAGCACCAGAGCTCCATAGCTCCATAGCACCAGAGCTCCATAGCACCAGAGCTCCATAGCACCAGAGCTCCATAGCTCCATAGCACCAGAGCTCCATAGCTCCATAGCACCAGAGCTCCATACTTCCAGAGCTCCATAGCTCCATAGCTCCATAGCACCAGAGCTCCATAGCTCCATAGCACCAGAGCTCCATAGCTCCATAGCACCAGAGCTCCATACTTCCATAGCTCCATACCTCCAGAGCTCCATAGCTCCATAGCTCCATACCTCCAGAGCTCCATAGCTCCAGAGCTCCATAGCTCCATAGCTCCATAGCACCAGAGCTCCATAGCTCCATAGCACCAGAGCTCCATACTTCCATAGCTCCAGGGCTCCATAGCTCCAGGGCTCCATACCTCCAGAGCTCCATAGCTCCATACTTCCAGAGCTCCATAGCTCCATACTTCCATAGCTCCATACTTCCATACCTCCATAGCTCCATACTTCCATAGCACCAGAGCTCCATACTTCCATAGCACCAGAGCTCCATACCTCCAGAGCTCCAGAGCTCCAGCCTGGGTGGCTGGTGGCTCCATAGCTCCATACTTCCATAGCTCTAAGTCAGAGAGTTGGCGAAAATTGCACTAAGTGCGAAAGCCCATTCATTTACAACGGCGTGTCCACAAGGCGGCGACATTTCCCCGTTACCGGTGGCTGCGCGGCGGGTGAGTGACAGAGCTTATCCGAGCGGCTGGAACTCTGCGCCGGCGTGGTCGAGCGTGAGGCCTCGGCCCTTTGGCTGCCTGGTACCTAAAACACTTCCATTGATCCAGCCACGGAGGGTGCTGGCTGGTGGCTCCATACCTCCATAGCTCCATAGCACCAGAGCTCCATAGCTCCATAGCACCAGAGCTCCATGGCTTCAGAGCTCCATAGCACCATAGCTCCATACCTCCAGAGCTCCAGGGCTCCAAAGCTCCATACCTCCAGAGCTCCATACCTCCAGAGCTCCATACCTCCAGAGCTCCATAGCACCAGAGCTCCATGGCTTCAGAGCTCCATAGCACCATAGCTCCATACCTCCAGAGCTCCAGGGCTCCATAGCTCCATACCTCCAGAGCTCCATACCTCCAGAGCTCCATACCTCCAGAGCTCCATAGCACCAGAGCTCCATGGCTTCAGAGCTCCATAGCACCATAGCTCCATACCTCCAGAGCTCCAGGGCTCCATAGCTCCATACCTCCAGAGCTCCATACCTCCAGAGCTCCATACCTCCAGAGCTCCATAGCACCAGAGCTCCATGGCTTCAGAGCTCCATAGCACCATAGCTCCATACCTCCAGAGCTCCAGGGCTCCATAGCTCCATACCTCCAGAGCTCCATACCTCCAGAGCTCCATACCTCCAGAGCTCCAGAGCTCCATAGCACCAGAGCTCCATGGCTTCAGAGCTCCATAGCTCCATACCTCCAGAGCTCCAGGGCTCCATAGCTCCATACCTCCAGAGCTCCATACCTCCAGAGCTCCAGAGCTCCATAGCACCAGAGCTCCATGGCTTCAGAGCTCCATAGCACCATAGCTCCATACCTCCAGAGCTCCAGGGCTCCATAGCTCCATACCTCCAGAGCTCCATACCTCCAGAGCTCCATACCTCCAGAGCTCCATAGCTCCATAGCACCAGAGCTCCATAGCTCCATAGCACCAGAGCTCCATAGCACCAGAGCTCCATAGCACCAGAGCTCCATAGCTCCATAGCACCAGAGCTCCATAGCTCCATAGCACCAGAGCTCCATACTTCCAGAGCTCCATAGCTCCATAGCTCCATAGCACCAGAGCTCCATAGCTCCATAGCACCAGAGCTCCATAGCTCCATAGCACCAGAGCTCCATACTTCCATAGCTCCATACCTCCAGAGCTCCATAGCTCCATAGCTCCATACCTCCAGAGCTCCATAGCTCCAGAGCTCCATAGCTCCATAGCTCCATAGCACCAGAGCTCCATAGCTCCATAGCACCAGAGCTCCATACTTCCATAGCTCCAGGGCTCCATAGCTCCAGGGCTCCATACCTCCAGAGCTCCATAGCTCCATACTTCCAGAGCTCCATAGCTCCATACTTCCATAGCTCCATACTTCCATACCTCCATAGCTCCATACTTCCATAGCACCAGAGCTCCATACTTCCATAGCACCAGAGCTCCATACCTCCAGAGCTCCAGAGCTCCAGCCTGGGTGGCTGGTGGCTCCATAGCTCCATACTTCCATAGCTCTAAGTCAGAGAGTTGGCGAAAATTGCACTAAGTGCGAAAGCCCATTCATTTACAACGGCGTGTCCACAAGGCGGCGACATTTCCCCGTTACCGGTGGCTGCGCGGCGGGTGAGTGACAGAGCTTATCCGAGCGGCTGGAACTCTGCGCCGGCGTGGTCGAGCGTGAGGCCTCGGCCCTTTGGCTGCCTGGTACCTAAAACACTTCCATTGATCCAGCCACGGAGGGTGCTGGCTGGTGGCTCCATACCTCCATAGCTCCATAGCACCAGAGCTCCATAGCTCCATAGCACCAGAGCTCCATGGCTTCAGAGCTCCATAGCACCATAGCTCCATACCTCCAGAGCTCCAGGGCTCCAAAGCTCCATACCTCCAGAGCTCCATACCTCCAGAGCTCCATACCTCCAGAGCTCCATAGCACCAGAGCTCCATGGCTTCAGAGCTCCATAGCACCATAGCTCCATACCTCCAGAGCTCCAGGGCTCCATAGCTCCATACCTCCAGAGCTCCATACCTCCAGAGCTCCATACCTCCAGAGCACCAGAGCTCCATGGCTTCAGAGCTCCATAGCACCATAGCTCCATACCTCCAGAGCTCCAGGGCTCCATAGCTCCATACCTCCAGAGCTCCATACCTCCAGAGCTCCATAGCACCAGAGCTCCATGGCTTCAGAGCTCCATAGCACCATAGCTCCATACCTCCAGAGCTCCAGGGCTCCATAGCTCCATACCTCCAGAGCTCCATACCTCCAGAGCTCCATACCTCCAGAGCTCCAGAGCTCCATAGCACCAGAGCTCCATGGCTTCAGAGCTCCATAGCACCATAGCTCCATACCTCCAGAGCTCAAGGGCTCCATAGCTCCATACCTCCAGAGCTCCATACCTCCAGAGCTCCAGAGCTCCATAGCACCAGAGCTCCATGGCTTCAGAGCTCCATAGCACCATAGCTCCATACCTCCAGAGCTCCAGGGCTCCATAGCTCCATACCTCCAGAGCTCCATACCTCCAGAGCTCCAGAGCTCCATAGCACCAGAGCTCCATGGCTTCAGAGCTCCATAGCACCATAGCTCCATACCTCCAGAGCTCCAGGGCTCCAAAGCTCCATACCTCCAGAGCTCCATACCTCCAGAGCTCCATACCTCCAGAGCTCCATAGCTCCATAGCACCAGAGCTCCATAGCTCCATAGCACCAGAGCTCCATAGCACCAGAGCTCCATAGCACCAGAGCTCCATAGCTCCATAGCACCAGAGCTCCATAGCTCCATAGCACCAGAGCTCCATAGCTCCATAGCACCAGAGCTCCATACTTCCAGAGCTCCATAGCTCCATAGCTCCATAGCACCAGAGCTCCATAGCTCCATAGCACCAGAGCTCCATAGCTCCATAGCACCAGAGGTCCATACTTCCATAGCTCCATAGCTCCATACCTCCAGAGCTCCATAGCTCCATAGCTCCATACCTCCAGAGCTCCATAGCTCCAGAGCTCCATAGCTCCATAGCACCAGAGCTCCAGAGCTCCATAGCTCCATAGCACCAGAGCTCCATACTTCCATAGCTCCAGGGCTCCATAGCTCCAGGGCTCCATACCTCCAGAGCTCCATAGCTCCATACTTCCAGAGCTCCATAGCTCCATAGCACCAGAGCTCCATAGCTCCATAGCACCAAAGCTCCATAGCTCCATAGCACCAGAGCTCCATAGCTCCATAGCACCAGAGCTCCATAGCTCCATAGCTCCAGGGCTCCATAGCTCCATAGCTCCAGGGCTCCATAGCTCCAGGGCTCCATAGCTCCATAGCTCCATACCTCCAGAGCTCCATACCTCCAGAGCTCCGTACCTCCATAGCACCAGAGCTCCATAGCTCCAGGGCTCCAGGGCTCCATAGCTCCATACCTCCAGAGCTCCATAGCTCCATACTTCCAGAGCTCCATAGCTCCATAGCTCCATACTTCCATAGCTCCATAGCTCCATACTTCCATAGCACCTGAGCTCCATACCTCCAGAGCTCCATAGCTCCAGCCTGGGTGGCTGGTGGCTCCATAGCTCCATACTTCCATAGCTCTAAGTCAGAGAGTTGGCGAAAATTGCACTAAGTGCGAAAGCCCATTCATTTACAACGGCGTGTCCGCCAGGCGGCGACATTTCCCCGTTACCGGTGGCTGCGCGGCGGGTGAGTGACAGAGCTTATCCGAGCGGCTGGAACTCTGCGCCGGCGTGGTCGAGCGTGAGGCCTCGGCCCTTTGGCTGCCTGGTACCTAAAACACTTCCATTGATCCAGCCACGTAGGGTGCTGGCTGGTGGCTCCATACCTCCATAGCTCCATAGCACCAGAGCTCCATAGCTCCATAGCACCAGAGCTCCATGGCTTCAGAGCTCCATAGCACCATAGCTCCATACCTCCAGAGCTCCAGGGCTCCATAGCTCCATACCTCCAGAGCTCCATACCTCCAGAGCTCCATACCTCCAGAGCTCCATAGCACCAGAGCTCCATGGCTTCAGAGCTCCATAGCACCATAGCTCCATACCTCCAGAGCTCCAGGGCTCCATAGCTCCATACCTCCAGAGCTCCATACCTCCAGAGCTCCATACCTCCAGAGCTCCATAGCACCAGAGCTCCATGGCTTCAGAGCTCCATAGCACCATAGCTCCATACCTCCAGAGCTCCAGGGCTCCATAGCTCCATACCTCCAGAGCTCCATACCTCCAGAGCTCCATACCTCCAGAGCTCCAGAGCTCCATAGCACCAGAGCTCCATGGCTTCAGAGCTCCATAGCACCATAGCTCCATACCTCCAGAGCTCCAGGGCTCCATAGCTCCATACCTCCAGAGCTCCATACCTCCAGAGCTCCAGAGCTCCATAGCACCAGAGCTCCATGGCTTCAGAGCTCCATAGCACCATAGCTCCATACCTCCAGAGCTCCAGGGCTCCATAGCTCCATACCTCCAGAGCTCCATACCTCCAGAGCTCCATACCTCCAGAGCTCCATAGCTCCATAGCACCAGAGCTCCATAGCTCCATAGCACCAGAGCTCCATAGCACCAGAGCTCCATAGCACCAGAGCTCCATAGCTCCATAGCACCAGAGCTCCATAGCTCCATAGCACCAGAGCTCCATAGCTCCATAGCACCAGAGCTCCATACTTCCAGAGCTCCATAGCTCCATAGCTCCATAGCACCAGAGCTCCATAGCTCCATAGCACCAGAGCTCCATGGCTTCAGAGCTCCATAGCACCATAGCTCCATACCTCCAGAGCTCCAGGGCTCCATAGCTCCATACCTCCAGAGCTCCATACCTCCAGAGCTCCATACCTCCAGAGCTCCATAGCACCAGAGCTCCATAGCTCCATAGCACCAGAGCTCCATAGCACCAGAGCTCCATAGCACCAGAGCTCCATAGCTCCATAGCACCAGAGCTCCATAGCTCCATAGCACCAGAGCTCCATACTTCCAGAGCTCCATAGCTCCATAGCTCCATAGCACCAGAGCTCCATAGCTCCATAGCACCAGAGCTCCATAGCTCCATAGCACCAGAGCTCCATACTTCCATAGCTCCATAGCTCCATACCTCCAGAGCTCCATAGCTCCATAGCTCCATACCTCCAGAGCTCCATAGCTCCAGAGCTCCATAGCTCCATAGCTCCATAGCACCAGAGCTCCATAGCTCCATAGCACCAGAGCTCCATACTTCCATAGCTCCAGGGCTCCATAGCTCCAGGGCTCCATACCTCCAGAGCTCCATAGCTCCATACTTCCAGAGCTCCATAGCTCCATACTTCCATAGCTCCATACTTCCATACCTCCATAGCTCCATACTTCCATAGCACCAGAGCTCCATACTTCCATAGCACCAGAGCTCCATACCTCCAGAGCTCCAGAGCTCCAGCCTGGGTGGCTGGTGGCTCCATAGCTCCATACTTCCATAGCTCTAAGTCAGAGAGTTGGCGAAAATTGCACTAAGTGCGAAAGCCCATTCATTTACAACGGCGTGTCCACAAGGCGGCGACATTTCCCCGTTACCGGTGGCTGCGCGGCGGGTGAGTGACAGAGCTTATCCGAGCGGCTGGAACTCTGCGCCGGCGTGGTCGAGCGTGAGGCCTCGGCCCTTTGGCTGCCTGGTACCTAAAACACTTCCATTGATCCAGCCACGGAGGGTGCTGGCTGGTGGCTCCATACCTCCATAGCTCCATAGCACCAGAGCTCCATAGCTCCATAGCACCAGAGCTCCATGGCTTCAGAGCTCCATAGCACCATAGCTCCATACCTCCAGAGCTCCAGGGCTCCATAGCTCCATACCTCCAGAGCTCCATACCTCCAGAGCTCCATACCTCCAGAGCTCCATAGCACCAGAGCTCCATGGCTTCAGAGCTCCATAGCACCATAGCTCCATACCTCCAGAGCTCCAGGGCTCCATAGCTCCATACCTCCAGAGCTCCAGAGCTCCATAGCACCAGAGCTCCATGGCTTCAGAGCTCCATAGCACCATAGCTCCATACCTCCAGAGCTCCAGGGCTCCATAGCTCCATACCTCCAGAGCTCCATACCTCCAGAGCTCCAGAGCTCCATAGCACCAGAGCTCCATGGCTTCAGAGCTCCATAGCACCATAGCTCCATACCTCCAGAGCTCCAGGGCTCCATAGCTCCATACCTCCAGAGCTCCATACCTCCAGAGCTCCAGAGCTCCATAGCACCAGAGCTCCATGGCTTCAGAGCTCCATAGCACCATAGCTCCATACCTCCAGAGCTCCAGGGCTCCAAAGCTCCATACCTCCAGAGCTCCATACCTCCAGAGCTCCATACCTCCAGAGCTCCATAGCTCCATAGCACCAGAGCTCCATAGCTCCATAGCACCAGAGCTCCATAGCACCAGAGCTCCATAGCACCAGAGCTCCATAGCTCCATAGCACCAGAGCTCCATAGCTCCATAGCACCAGAGCTCCATAGCTCCATAGCACCAGAGCTCCATACTTCCAGAGCTCCATAGCTCCATAGCTCCATAGCACCAGAGCTCCATAGCTCCATAGCACCAGAGCTCCATAGCTCCATAGCACCAGAGCTCCATACTTCCATAGCTCCATAGCTCCATACCTCCAGAGCTCCATAGCTCCATAGCTCCATACCTCCAGAGCTCCATAGCTCCAGAGCTCCATAGCTCCATAGCACCAGAGCTCCATAGCTCCATAGCACCAGAGCTCCATACTTCCATAGCTCCAGGGCTCCATAGCTCCAGGGCTCCATAGCTCCATACCTCCAGAGCTCCATAGCTCCATACTTCCAGAGCTCCATAGCTCCATAGCACCAGAGCTCCATAGCTCCATAGCACCAGAGCTCCATAGCTCCATAGCACCAGAGCTCCATAGCTCCATAGCACCAGAGCTCCATAGCTCCATAGCTCCAGGGCTCCATAGCTCCATAGCTCCAGGGCTCCATAGCTCCATAGCTCCAGGGCTCCATAGCTCCATAGCTCCATACCTCCAGAGCTCCATACCTCCAGAGCTCCATACCTCCATAGCACCAGAGCTCCATAGCTCCAGGGCTCCAGGGCTCCATAGCTCCATACCTCCAGAGCTCCATAGCTCCATACTTCCAGAGCTCCATAGCTCCATAGCTCCATACTTCCATAGCTCCATAGCTCCATACTTCCATAGCACCTGAGCTCCATACCTCCAGAGCTCCATAGCTCCAGCCTGGGTGGCTGGTGGCTCCATAGCTCCATACTTCCATAGCTCTAAGTCAGAGAGTTGGCGAAAATTGCACTAAGTGCGAAAGCCCATTCATTTACAACGGCGTGTCCGCCAGGCGGCGACATTTCCCCGTTACCGGTGGCTGCGCGGCGGGTGAGTGACAGAGCTTATCCGAGCGGCTGGAACTCTGCGCCGGCGTGGTCGAGCGTGAGGCCTCGGCCCTTTGGCTGCCTGGTACCTAAAACACTTCCATTGATCCAGCCACGGAGGGTGCTGGCTGGTGGCTCCATACCTCCATAGCTCCATAGCACCAGAGCTCCATAGCTCCATAGCACCAGAGCTCCATGGCTTCAGAGCTCCATAGCACCATAGCTCCATACCTCCAGAGCTCCAGGGCTCCATAGCTCCATACCTCCAGAGCTCCATACCTCCAGAGCTCCATACCTCCAGAGCTCCATAGCACCAGAGCTCCATGGCTTCAGAGCTCCATAGCACCATAGCTCCATACCTCCAGAGCTCCAGGGCTCCATAGCTCCATACCTCCAGAGCTCCATACCTCCAGAGCTCCATACCTCCAGAGCTCCATAGCACCAGAGCTCCATGGCTTCAGAGCTCCATAGCACCATAGCTCCATACCTCCAGAGCTCCAGGGCTCCATAGCTCCATACCTCCAGAGCTCCATACCTCCAGAGCTCCATACCTCCAGAGCTCCAGAGCTCCATAGCACCAGAGCTCCATGGCTTCAGAGCTCCATAGCTCCATACCTCCAGAGCTCCAGGGCTCCATAGCTCCATACCTCCAGAGCTCCATACCTCCAGAGCTCCAGAGCTCCATAGCACCAGAGCTCCATGGCTTCAGAGCTCCATAGCACCATAGCTCCATACCTCCAGAGCTCCAGGGCTCCATAGCTCCATACCTCCAGAGCTCCATACCTCCAGAGCTCCATACCTCCAGAGCTCCATAGCTCCATAGCACCAGAGCTCCATAGCTCCATAGCACCAGAGCTCCATAGCACCAGAGCTCCATAGCACCAGAGCTCCATAGCTCCATAGCACCAGAGCTCCATAGCTCCATAGCACCAGAGCTCCATACTTCCAGAGCTCCATAGCTCCATAGCTCCATAGCACCAGAGCTCCATAGCTCCATAGCACCAGAGCTCCATAGCTCCATAGCACCAGAGCTCCATACTTCCATAGCTCCATACCTCCAGAGCTCCATAGCTCCATAGCTCCATACCTCCAGAGCTCCATAGCTCCAGAGCTCCATAGCTCCATAGCTCCATAGCACCAGAGCTCCATAGCTCCATAGCACCAGAGCTCCATACTTCCATAGCTCCAGGGCTCCATAGCTCCAGGGCTCCATACCTCCAGAGCTCCATAGCTCCATACTTCCAGAGCTCCATAGCTCCATACTTCCATAGCTCCATACTTCCATACCTCCATAGCTCCATACTTCCATAGCACCAGAGCTCCATACTTCCATAGCACCAGAGCTCCATACCTCCAGAGCTCCAGAGCTCCAGCCTGGGTGGCTGGTGGCTCCATAGCTCCATACTTCCATAGCTCTAAGTCAGAGAGTTGGCGAAAATTGCACTAAGTGCGAAAGCCCATTCATTTACAACGGCGTGTCCACAAGGCGGCGACATTTCCCCGTTACCGGTGGCTGCGCGGCGGGTGAGTGACAGAGCTTATCCGAGCGGCTGGAACTCTGCGCCGGCGTGGTCGAGCGTGAGGCCTCGGCCCTTTGGCTGCCTGGTACCTAAAACACTTCCATTGATCCAGCCACGGAGGGTGCTGGCTGGTGGCTCCATACCTCCATAGCTCCATAGCACCAGAGCTCCATAGCTCCATAGCACCAGAGCTCCATGGCTTCAGAGCTCCATAGCACCATAGCTCCATACCTCCAGAGCTCCAGGGCTCCAAAGCTCCATACCTCCAGAGCTCCATACCTCCAGAGCTCCATACCTCCAGAGCTCCATAGCACCAGAGCTCCATGGCTTCAGAGCTCCATAGCACCATAGCTCCATACCTCCAGAGCTCCAGGGCTCCATAGCTCCATACCTCCAGAGCTCCATACCTCCAGAGCTCCATACCTCCAGAGCTCCATAGCACCAGAGCTCCATGGCTTCAGAGCTCCATAGCACCATAGCTCCATACCTCCAGAGCTCCAGGGCTCCATAGCTCCATACCTCCAGAGCTCCATACCTCCAGAGCTCCATACCTCCAGAGCTCCATAGCACCAGAGCTCCATGGCTTCAGAGCTCCATAGCACCATAGCTCCATACCTCCAGAGCTCCAGGGCTCCATAGCTCCATACCTCCAGAGCTCCATACCTCCAGAGCTCCATACCTCCAGAGCTCCAGAGCTCCATAGCACCAGAGCTCCATGGCTTCAGAGCTCCATAGCACCATAGCTCCATACCTCCAGAGCTCCAGGGCTCCATAGCTCCATACCTCCAGAGCTCCATACCTCCAGAGCTCCAGAGCTCCATAGCACCAGAGCTCCATGGCTTCAGAGCTCCATAGCACCATAGCTCCATACCTCCAGAGCTCCAGGGCTCCATAGCTCCATACCTCCAGAGCTCCATACCTCCAGAGCTCCAGAGCTCCATAGCACCAGAGCTCCATGGCTTCAGAGCTCCATAGCACCATAGCTCCATACCTCCAGAGCTCCAGGGCTCCATAGCTCCATACCTCCAGAGCTCCATACCTCCAGAGCTCCATACCTCCAGAGCTCCAGAGCTCCATAGCACCAGAGCTCCATGGCTTCAGAGCTCCATAGCACCATAGCTCCATACCTCCAGAGCTCCAGGGCTCCATAGCTCCATACCTCCAGAGCTCCATACCTCCAGAGCTCCAGAGCTCCATAGCACCAGAGCTCCATGGCTTCAGAGCTCCATAGCACCATAGCTCCATACCTCCAGAGCTCCAGGGCTCCATAGCTCCATACCTCCAGAGCTCCATACCTCCAGAGCTCCAGAGCTCCATAGCACCAGAGCTCCATGGCTTCAGAGCTCCATAGCACCATAGCTCCATACCTCCAGAGCTCCAGGGCTCCAAAGCTCCATACCTCCAGAGCTCCATACCTCCAGAGCTCCATACCTCCAGAGCTCCATAGCTCCATAGCACCAGAGCTCCATAGCTCCATAGCACCAGAGCTCCATAGCACCAGAGCTCCATAGCACCAGAGCTCCATAGCTCCATAGCACCAGAGCTCCATAGCTCCATAGCACCAGAGCTCCATAGCTCCATAGCACCAGAGCTCCATACTTCCAGAGCTCCATAGCTCCATAGCTCCATAGCACCAGAGCTCCATAGCTCCATAGCACCAGAGCTCCATAGCTCCATAGCACCAGAGGTCCATACTTCCATAGCTCCATAGCTCCATACCTCCAGAGCTCCATAGCTCCATAGCTCCATACCTCCAGAGCTCCATAGCTCCAGAGCTCCATAGCTCCATAGCACCAGAGCTCCAGAGCTCCATAGCTCCATAGCACCAGAGCTCCATACTTCCATAGCTCCAGGGCTCCATAGCTCCAGGGCTCCATAGCTCCATACCTCCAGAGCTCCATAGCTCCATACTTCCAGAGCTCCATAGCTCCATAGCACCAGAGCTCCATAGCTCCATAGCACCAAAGCTCCATAGCTCCATAGCACCAGAGCTCTATAGCTCCATAGCACCAGAGCTCCATAGCTCCATAGCTCCAGGGCTCCATAGCTCCATAGCTCCAGGGCTCCATAGCTCCAGGGCTCCATAGCTCCATAGCTCCATACCTCCAGAGCTCCATACCTCCAGAGCTCCGTACCTCCATAGCACCAGAGCTCCATAGCTCCAGGGCTCCAGGGCTCCATAGCTCCATACCTCCAGAGCTCCATAGCTCCATACTTCCAGAGCTCCATAGCTCCATAGCTCCATACTTCCATAGCTCCATAGCTCCATACTTCCATAGCACCTGAGCTCCATACCTCCAGAGCTCCATAGCTCCAGCCTGGGTGGCTGGTGGCTCCATAGCTCCATACTTCCATAGCTCTAAGTCAGAGAGTTGGCGAAAATTGCACTAAGTGCGAAAGCCCATTCATTTACAACGGCGTGTCCGCCAGGCGGCGACATTTCCCCGTTACCGGTGGCTGCGTGGCGGGTGAGTGACAGAGCTTATCCGAGCGGCTGGAACTCTGCGCCGGCGTGGTCGAGCGTGAGGCCTCGGCCCTTTGGCTGCCTGGTACCTAAAACACTTCCATTGATCCAGCCACGGAGGGTGCTGGCTGGTGGCTCCATACCTCCATAGCTCCATAGCACCAGAGCTCCATAGCTCCATAGCACCAGAGCTCCATGGCTTCAGAGCTCCATAGCACCATAGCTCCATACCTCCAGAGCTCCAGGGCTCCATAGCTCCATACCTCCAGAGCTCCATACCTCCAGAGCTCCATACCTCCAGAGCTCCATAGCACCAGAGCTCCATGGCTTCAGAGCTCCATAGCACCATAGCTCCATACCTCCAGAGCTCCAGGGCTCCATAGCTCCATACCTCCAGAGCTCCATACCTCCAGAGCTCCATACCTCCAGAGCTCCATAGCACCAGAGCTCCATGGCTTCAGAGCTCCATAGCACCATAGCTCCATACCTCCAGAGCTCCAGGGCTCCATAGCTCCATACCTCCAGAGCTCCATACCTCCAGAGCTCCATACCTCCAGAGCTCCAGAGCTCCATAGCACCAGAGCTCCATGGCTTCAGAGCTCCATAGCACCATAGCTCCATACCTCCAGAGCTCCAGGGCTCCATAGCTCCATACCTCCAGAGCTCCATACCTCCAGAGCTCCAGAGCTCCATAGCACCAGAGCTCCATGGCTTCAGAGCTCCATAGCACCATAGCTCCATACCTCCAGAGCTCCAGGGCTCCATAGCTCCATACCTCCAGAGCTCCATACCTCCAGAGCTCCATACCTCCAGAGCTCCATAGCTCCATAGCACCAGAGCTCCATAGCTCCATAGCACCAGAGCTCCATAGCACCAGAGCTCCATAGCACCAGAGCTCCATAGCTCCATAGCACCAGAGCTCCATAGCTCCATAGCACCAGAGCTCCATAGCTCCATAGCACCAGAGCTCCATACTTCCAGAGCTCCATAGCTCCATAGCTCCATAGCACCAGAGCTCCATAGCTCCATAGCACCAGAGCTCCATGGCTTCAGAGCTCCATAGCACCATAGCTCCATACCTCCAGAGCTCCAGGGCTCCATAGCTCCATACCTCCAGAGCTCCATACCTCCAGAGCTCCATACCTCCAGAGCTCCATAGCACCAGAGCTCCATAGCTCCATAGCACCAGAGCTCCATAGCACCAGAGCTCCATAGCACCAGAGCTCCATAGCTCCATAGCACCAGAGCTCCATAGCTCCATAGCACCAGAGCTCCATACTTCCAGAGCTCCATAGCTCCATAGCTCCATAGCACCAGAGCTCCATAGCTCCATAGCACCAGAGCTCCATAGCTCCATAGCACCAGAGCTCCATACTTCCATAGCTCCATAGCTCCATACCTCCAGAGCTCCATAGCTCCATACCTCCAGAGCTCCATAGCTCCAGAGCTCCATAGCTCCATAGCTCCATAGCACCAGAGCTCCATAGCTCCATAGCACCAGAGCTCCATACTTCCATAGCTCCAGGGCTCCATAGCTCCAGGGCTCCATACCTCCAGAGCTCCATAGCTCCATACTTCCAGAGCTCCATAGCTCCATACTTCCATAGCTCCATACTTCCATACCTCCATAGCTCCATACTTCCATAGCACCAGAGCTCCATACTTCCATAGCACCAGAGCTCCATACCTCCAGAGCTCCAGAGCTCCAGCCTGGGTGGCTGGTGGCTCCATAGCTCCATACTTCCATAGCTCTAAGTCAGAGAGTTGGCGAAAATTGCACTAAGTGCGAAAGCCCATTCATTTACAACGGCGTGTCCACAAGGCGGCGACATTTCCCCGTTACCGGTGGCTGCGCGGCGGGTGAGTGACAGAGCTTATCCGAGCGGCTGGAACTCTGCGCCGGCGTGGTCGAGCGTGAGGCCTCGGCCCTTTGGCTGCCTGGTACCTAAAACACTTCCATTGATCCAGCCACGGAGGGTGCTGGCTGGTGGCTCCATACCTCCATAGCTCCATAGCACCAGAGCTCCATAGCTCCATAGCACCAGAGCTCCATGGCTTCAGAGCTCCATAGCACCATAGCTCCATACCTCCAGAGCTCCAGGGCTCCATAGCTCCATACCTCCAGAGCTCCATACCTCCAGAGCTCCATACCTCCAGAGCTCCATAGCACCAGAGCTCCATGGCTTCAGAGCTCCATAGCACCATAGCTCCATACCTCCAGAGCTCCAGGGCTCCATAGCTCCATACCTCCAGAGCTCCAGAGCTCCATAGCACCAGAGCTCCATGGCTTCAGAGCTCCATAGCACCATAGCTCCATACCTCCAGAGCTCCAGGGCTCCATAGCTCCATACCTCCAGAGCTCCATACCTCCAGAGCTCCAGAGCTCCATAGCACCAGAGCTCCATGGCTTCAGAGCTCCATAGCACCATAGCTCCATACCTCCAGAGCTCCAGGGCTCCATAGCTCCATACCTCCAGAGCTCCATACCTCCAGAGCTCCAGAGCTCCATAGCACCAGAGCTCCATGGCTTCAGAGCTCCATAGCACCATAGCTCCATACCTCCAGAGCTCCAGGGCTCCAAAGCTCCATACCTCCAGAGCTCCATACCTCCAGAGCTCCATACCTCCAGAGCTCCATAGCTCCATAGCACCAGAGCTCCATAGCTCCATAGCACCAGAGCTCCATAGCACCAGAGCTCCATAGCACCAGAGCTCCATAGCTCCATAGCACCAGAGCTCCATAGCTCCATAGCACCAGAGCTCCATAGCTCCATAGCACCAGAGCTCCATACTTCCAGAGCTCCATAGCTCCATAGCTCCATAGCACCAGAGCTCCATAGCTCCATAGCACCAGAGCTCCATAGCTCCATAGCACCAGAGCTCCATACTTCCATAGCTCCATAGCTCCATACCTCCAGAGCTCCATAGCTCCATAGCTCCATACCTCCAGAGCTCCATAGCTCCAGAGCTCCATAGCTCCATAGCACCAGAGCTCCATAGCTCCATAGCACCAGAGCTCCATACTTCCATAGCTCCAGGGCTCCATAGCTCCAGGGCTCCATAGCTCCATACCTCCAGAGCTCCATAGCTCCATACTTCCAGAGCTCCATAGCTCCATAGCACCAGAGCTCCATAGCTCCATAGCACCAGAGCTCCATAGCTCCATAGCACCAGAGCTCCATAGCTCCATAGCACCAGAGCTCCATAGCTCCATAGCTCCAGGGCTCCATAGCTCCATAGCTCCAGGGCTCCATAGCTCCATAGCTCCAGGGCTCCATAGCTCCATAGCTCCATACCTCCAGAGCTCCATACCTCCAGAGCTCCATACCTCCATAGCACCAGAGCTCCATAGCTCCAGGGCTCCAGGGCTCCATAGCTCCAGAGCTCCATAGCTCCATACTTCCAGAGCTCCATAGCTCCATAGCTCCATACTTCCATAGCTCCATAGCTCCATACTTCCATAGCACCTGAGCTCCATACCTCCAGAGCTCCATAGCTCCAGCCTGGGTGGCTGGTGGCTCCATAGCTCCATACTTCCATAGCTCTAAGTCAGAGAGTTGGCGAAAATTGCACTAAGTGCGAAAGCCCATTCATTTACAACGGCGTGTCCGCCAGGCGGCGACATTTCCCCGTTACCGGTGGCTGCGCGGCGGGTGAGTGACAGAGCTTATCCGAGCGGCTGGAACTCTGCGCCGGCGTGGTCGAGCGTGAGGCCTCGGCCCTTTGGCTGCCTGGTACCTAAAACACTTCCATTGATCCAGCCACGGAGGGTGCTGGCTGGTGGCTCCATACCTCCAGAGCTCCATAGCTCCATAGCACCAGAGCTCCATAGCACCAGAGCTCCAGAGCTCCATAGCACCAGAGCTCCATACCTCCAGAGCTCCATAGCTCCATAGCACCAGAGCTCCATAGCTCCATAGCACCAGAGCTCCATAGCTCCATAGCACCAGAGCTCCATAGCTCCATAGCACCAGAGCTCCATAGCTCCATAGCACCAGAGCTCCATACCTCCATAGCACCAGAGCTCCATAGCTCCATAGCACCAGAGCTCCATACTTCCATAGCTCCATACTTCCATAGCACCAGAGCTCCATAGCTCCATAGCACCAGAGCTCCATACTTCCATAGCTCCATACTTCCATAGCACCAGAGCTCCATACTTCCATAGCACCAGAGCTCCATACTTCCATAGCACCAGAGCTCCATAGCTCCATAGCACCAGAGCTCCATAGCTCCATAGCACCAGAGCTCCATAGCTCCATAGCACCAGAGCTCCATAGCTCCATAGCACCAGGGCTCCATACTTCCATAGCTCCATACTTCCATAGCACCAGAGCTCCATAGCTCCATAGCACCAGAGCTCCATACTTCCATAGCTCCATACTTCCATAGCACCAGAGCTCCATACTTCCATAGCACCAGAGCTCCATACTTCCATAGCACCAGAGCTCCATACCTCCAGAGCTCCATAGCTCCAGCCTGGGTGGCTGGTGGCTCCATAGCTCCATACTTCCATAGCTCTAAGTCAGAGAGTTGGCGAAAATTGCACTAAGTGCGAAAGCCCATTCATTTACAACGGCGTGTCCACAAGGCGGCGACATTTCCCCGTTACCGGTGGCTGCGCGGCGGGTGAGTGGCAGAGCTTATCCGAGCGGCTGGAACTCTGCGCCGGCGTGGTCGAGCGGCTGGCCTCGGTAGTTGAGGTACCAGGGGTGGGCCGGGGAGCTCCAGGCGGGGCTTGTGAGAGAGTGAAGCCGAGCGGCTGGAACTCTGGGCCGGCGTGGTTGAGCCACGGAGGGTGCTGGCTGGTGGCTCCATAGCTCCAGAGCTCCATACTTCCATAGCTCCATAGCTCCATACTTCCATAGCTCCAGACTTCCATAGCTCCATAGCTCCATACTTCCATAGCTCCATAGCTCCATACTTCCATAGCACCAGAGCTCCATAGCTCCATAGCACCAGAGCTCCATAGCTCCATAGCACCAGAGCTCCATAGCTCCATACTTCCATAGCACCAGAGCTCCATACTTCCATAGCACCAGTCACAGAGTTGGCGAAAATTGCACTAAGTGCGAAAGCCCATTCATTTACAACGGCGTGTCCACAAGGCGGCGACATTTCCCCGTTACCGGTGGCTGCGCGGCGGGAGAGTGGCAGAGCTCATCCGAGCGGCTGGAACTCTGCGCCGGCGTGGTCGAGCGGCTGGCCTCGGTAGTTGAGGTACCAGGGGTGGGCCGGGGAGCTCCAGGCGGGTCTTGTGAGAGAGTGAAGCCGAACGGCTGGAACTCTCGGCCGGCCTGGTCGAGCGGCTGGCCTCGGTAGTTGAGGTACCAGGGGCGGGCTGGGGAGCTCCAGGCGGGGCTTGTGAGAGAGTGAAGCCGAGCGGCTGGAACTCTGGGCCGGCGTGGTTGAGCCACGGAGGGTGCTGGCTGGTGGCTCCATAGCTCCATAGCTCCAGAGCTCCATACTTCCATAGCTCCATAGCTCCATACTTCCATAGCTCCAGACTTCCATAACTCCATAGCTCCATAGCTCCATAGCTCCATAGCTCCAGAGCTCCATAACTCCATACTTCCATAGATCCATAGCTCCATAGCTCCATACTTCCATAGCTCCATAGCTCCATACTTCCATAGCTCCATAGCTCCAGAGCTCCATAGCTCCAGAGCTCCATAGCTCCAGAGCTCCATAGCTCCATAGCTCCATACTTCCATAGCTCCAGAGCTCCATGGCTCCATACTTCCATAGCTCCAGCCTGGCTGGCTGGTGGCTCCATAGCTCCATACATCCATAGCTCCATAGCTCCCTACTTCCATAGCTCCATAGCTCCAGAGCTCCAGAGCTCCATAGCTCCATAGCTCCATAGCTCCATACTTCCATACTTCCATACTTCCATACTTCCATAGCTCCATAGCTCCGTACTTCCATAGCTCCATAGCTCCATAGCTCCATACTTCCATAGCTCCATAGCTCCATAGCTCCATACTTCCATAGCTCCATAGCTCCATAGCTCCATAGCCCCAGAGCTCCATAGCTCCATAGCTCCATAGCTCCATAGCTCCAGAGCTCCAGAGCTCCATACTTCCATAGCTCCAGAGCTCCAGCCTGGCTGGTGGCTCCATAGCTCCATACTTGCAGCCACAGAGCTGGCGAAAATTGCACTAAGTGCGAAAGCCCATTCATTTACAAGGGCGTGTCCACAAGGCGGCGACATTTCCCCGTTACCGGTGGCTGCTTAGCGGGAGAGTGGCAGAGCTTATCCGAGCGGCTGGAACTCTGCGCCGGCGTGGTCGAGCGGCTGGCCTCGGTAGTTGAGGTACCAGGGGTGGGCCGGGGAGCTCCAGGCGGGGCTTGTGAGAGAGTGAAGCCGAGCGGCTGGAACTCTGGGCCGG
The DNA here is from genome assembly GCF_054491065.1 of Syngnathus leptorhynchus. Classification (NCBI taxonomy): domain Eukaryota; kingdom Metazoa; phylum Chordata; class Actinopteri; order Syngnathiformes; family Syngnathidae; genus Syngnathus; species Syngnathus leptorhynchus. The sequence goes on from NW_028232008.1 coordinate 526,885, forward strand.
CCTGGTCGAGCGGCTGGCCTCGGTAGTTGAGGTACCAGGGGCGGGCTGGGGAGCTCCAGGCGGGGCTTGTGAGAGAGTGAAGCCGAGCGGCTGGAACTCTGGGCCGGCGTGGTTGAGCCACGGAGGGTGCTGGCTGGTGGCTCCATAGCTCCATAGCTCCAGAGCTCCATACTTCCATAGCTCCATAGCTCCATACTTCCATAGCTCCAGACTTCCATAGCTCCATAGCTCCATAGCTCCATAGCTCCATAGCTCCAGAGCTCCATAACTCCATACTTCCATAGATCCATAGCTCCATAGCTCCATACTTCCATAGCTCCATAGCTCCATACTTCCATAGCTCCATAGCTCCAGAGCTCCATAGCTCCAGAGCTCCATAGCTCCATAGCTCCATAGCTCCATAGCTCCATACTTCCATAGCTCCAGAGCTCCATGGCTCCATACTTCCATAGCTCCAGCCTGGCTGGCTGGTGGCTCCATAGCTCCATACATCCATAGCTCCATAGCTCCCTACTTCCATAGCTCCATAGCTCCAGAGCTCCAGAGCTCCATAGCTCCATAGCTCCATACTTCCATACTTCCATACTTCCATACTTCCATACTTCCATAGCTCCATAGCTCCGTACTTCCATAGCTCCATAGCTCCATAGCTCCATACTTCCATAGCTCCATAGCTCCATAGCTCCATACTTCCATAGCTCCATAGCTCCATAGCTCCATAGCCCCAGAGCTCCATAGCTCCATAGCTCCATAGCTCCATAGCTCCATAGCTCCAGAGCTCCATACTTCCATAGCTCCAGAGCTCCAGCCTGGCTGGTGGCTCCATAGCTCCATACTTGCAGCCACGGAGCTGGCGAAAATTGCACTAAGTGCGAAAGCCCATTCATTTACAAGGGCGTGTCCACAAGGCGGCGACATTTCCCCGTTACCGGTGGCTGCTTAGCGGGAGAGTGGCAGAGCTTATCCGAGCGGCTGGAACTCTGCGCCGGCGTGGTCGAGCGGCTGGCCTCGGTAGTTGAGGTACCAGGGGCGGGCTGGGGAGCTCCAGGCGGGGCTTGTGAGAGAGTGAAGCCGAGCGGCTGGTACTCTGGGCCGGCCTGGTCGAGCGGCTGGCCTCGGTAGTTGAGGTACCAGGGGCGGGCTGGGGAGCTCCAGGCGGGGCTTGTGAGAGAGTGTAGCCGAGCGGCTGGAACTCTGGGCCGGCGTGGTTGAGCAGCATGCCCGCGGAGGTGGCTCTTCCATAGGCACGGAGGGTGCTGGAGCTCCACACTTCCCTAGGCACGGAGGGTGCTGGAGCTCCACACTTCCATAGCTCCAGGCACGGAGGGTGCTGGAGCTCCACACTTCCATAGGCACGGAGGGTGCTGGAGCTCCATACTTCCATAGCTCCAGGCACGGAGGGTGCTGGAGCTCCACACTTCCATAGGCAGGGAGGGTGCTGGAGCTCCACACTTCCATAGGCACGGAGGGTGCTGGAGCTCCACACTTCCATAGGCAGGGAGGGTGCTGGAGCTCCACACTTCCATAGGCAGGGAGGGTGCTGGAGCTCCACACTTCCATAGGCAGGGAGGGTGCTGGAGCTCCACACTTCCATAGGCAGGGAGGGTGCTGGAGCTCCACACTTCCATAGGCAGGGAGGGTGCTGGAGCTCCACACTTCCATAGGCAGGGAGGGTGCTGGAGCTCCACACTTCCATAGGCAGGGAGGGTGCTGGAGTTCCACACTTCCATAGGCAGGGAGGGTGCTGGAGCTCCACACTTCCATAGGCTGGGAGGGTGCTGGAGCTCCACACTTCCATAGGCAGGGAGGGTGCTGGAGCTCCACACTTCCATAGGCAGGGAGGGTGCTGGAGCTCCACACTTCCATAGGCAGGGAGGGTGCTGGAGCTCCACACTTCCATAGGCAGGGAGGGTGCTGGAGCTCCACACTTCCATAGGCAGGGAGGGTGCTGGAGCTCCACACTTCCATAGGCAGGGAGGGTGCTGGAGCTCCACACTTCCATAGGCAGGGAGGGTGCTGGAGCTCCACACTTCCATAGGCAGGGAGGGTGCTGGAGCTCCACATTTCCATAGGCAGGGAGGGTGCTCTAGCTCCACACTTCCATAGGCAGGGAGGGTGCTGGAGCTCCACACTTCCATAGGCAGGGAGGGTGCTGGAGCTCCACACTTCCATAGGCAGGGAGGGTGCTGGAGCTCCACACTTCCATAGGCAGGGAGGGTGCTGGAGCTCCACACTTCCATAGGCAGGGAGGGTGCTGGAGCTCCACACTTCCATAGGCTGGGAGGGTGCTGGAGCTCCACACTTCCATAGGCAGGGAGGGTGCTGGAGCTCCACACTTCCATAGGCAGGGAGGGTGCTGGAGCTCCACACTTCCATAGGCAGGGAGGGTGCTGGAGCTCCACACTTCCATAGGCAGGGAGGGTGCTGGAGCTCCACACTTCCATAGGCAGGGAGGGTGCTGGAGCTCCACACTTCCATAGGCAGGGAGGGTGCTGGAGCTCCACACTTCCATAGGCAGGGAGGGTGCTGGAGCTCCACACTTCCATAGGCAGGGAGGGTGCTGGAGCTCCACACTTCCATAGGCAGGGAGGGTGCTGGAGCTCCACACTTCCATAGGCAGGGAGGGTGCTGGAGCTCCACACTTCCATAGGCAGGGAGGGTGCTGGAGCTCGACACTTCCATAGGCAGGGAGGGTGCTGGAGCTCCACACTTCCATAGGCAGGGAGGGTGCTGGAGCTCCACACTTCCATAGGCAGGGAGGGTGCTGGAGCTCCACACTTCCATAGGCAGGGAGGGTGCTGGAGCTCCACACTTCCATAGGCAGGGAGGGTGCTGGAGCTCCACACTTCCATAGGCAGGGAGGGTGCTGGAGCTCCACACTTCCATAGGCAGGGAGGGTGCTGGAGCTCCACACTTCCATAGGCAGGGAGGGTGCTGGAGCTCCACACTTCCATAGGCAGGGAGGGTGCTGGAGCTCCACACTTCCATAGGCTGGGAGGGTGCTGGAGCTCCACACTTCCATAGGCAGGGAGGGTGCTGGAGCTCCACACTTCCATAGGCAGGGAGGGTGCTGGAGCTCCACACTTCCATAGGCAGGGAGGGTGCTGGAGCTCCACACTTCCATAGGCAGGGAGGGTGCTGGAGCTCCACACTTCCATAGGCAGGGAGGGTGCTGGAGCTCCACACTTCCATAGGCAGGGAGGGTGCTGGAGCTCCACACTTCCATAGGCAGGGAGGGTGCTGGAGCTCCACACTTCCATAGGCACGGAGGGTGCTGGAGCTCCACACTTCCATAGCTCCAGGCACGGAGGGTGCTGGCACATCCACACTTCCAGCCACGGAGCATGCTGGCACTTCCACCTTGCTTGCTAAGTCGACGTGATCTTGCCCAAAAAGTCCCTCCTCACCTCCAGCTGGAAGTGGAAAAAAATCCTCCACCTGCTTGGCCGAGGTTCTGGAAGCCAGCAGCTCGCAGAATGTTGCCAAAGTTTCACTGGAAGGAAAAGAAAAGAGAAGACCGAGTGCGCATTTCACCTACCGCCGAATGTCCACAAGAGGGAAGTGTCACTCCGTCGCAGAATCTGCGCCGACGCACTCGGCACCCTTCGAATTTATGGTGCCGGTGCGGGTGTTCTGGGTGCAAAAAGGCCGCCCAAGTGGTAGAAAAAAATCAGACTTCGTCTCTTAGGTCGAAATTAATGCCAAGTTTTGAATTGCGCTGGCAGGGGTGGACCAGGGCCCGTTAGAAGTGCTTAACCGAGGTCCTGGAAGCCTAACCCGGCGTGATCTTGTGCAAATAGCCGCTGCTGAGCTCCAGCTGGAAGTGTAAAAAGAACCGGGCTGGTTCAAAAAAAGAACCGGGCGACCCGGTAAAATTGCTTAGCCGAGGTCCTGGAAGCCTAACCCGGCGTGATCTTGTGCAAAAAGCCGCTCCCGAGCTCCAGCTGGAAGTGTAAAAAGAACCAGGCTGGATAAAAAAAGAACCGGGCTGGATAAAAAAAAGAACCGGGCGGCCCGTTAAAATTGCTTAGCCGAGGTCCTGGAAGCCTAACACGGCGTGATCTTGTGCAAAAAGCCGCTCCCGAGCTCCAGCTGGAAGTGTAAAAAGAACCGGGCTGGATAAAAAAAGAACCGGGCTGGATAAAAAAAAGAACCGGGCGACCCGTTAAAATTGCTTAGCCGAGGTCCTGGAAGCCTAACACGGCGTGATCTTGTGCAAAAAGCCGCTCCAGAGCTCCAGCTGGAAGTGTAAAAAGAACCAGGCTGGATAAAAAAAAGAACCGGGCTGGATCAAAAAAGAACCGGGCGACCCGTTAAAATTGCTTAGCCGAGGTCCTGGAAGCCTAACACGGCGTGATCTTGTGCAAAAAGCCGCTCCCGAGCTCCAGCTGGAAGTGTAAAAAGAACCAGGCTGGATAAAAAAAAGAACCGGGCTGGATCAAAAAAGAACCGGGCGACCCGTTAAAATTGCTTAGCCGAGGTCCTGGAAGCCTAACCCGGCGTGATCTTGTGCAAAAAGCCGCTCCCGAGCTCCAGCTGGAAGTGTAAAAAGAACCAGGCTGGATAAAAAAAAGAACCGGGCTGGATCAAAAAAGAACCGGGCGGCCCGTTAAAATTGCTTAGCCGAGGTCCTGGAAGCCTAACCCGGCGTGATCTTGTGCAAAAAGCCGCTCCCGAGCTACAGCTGGAAGTGTAAAAAGAACCAGGCTGGATAAAAAAAAGAACCGGGCTGGATCAAAAAAGAACCGGGCGGCCCGTTAAAATTGCTTAGCCGACGTCCTGGAAGCCTAACACGGCGTGATCTTGTGCAAAAAGCCGCTCCCGAGCTCCAGCTGGAAGTGTAAAAAGAACCAGGCTGGATAAAAAAAGAACCGGGCTGGATAAAAAAAAAAGAACCGGGCGACCCGTTAAAATCGCTTAGCCGAGGTCCTGGAAGCCTAACACGGCGTGATCTTGTGCAAAAAGCCGCTCCCGAGCTCCAGCTGGAAGTGTAAAAAGAACCGGGCTGGATAAAAAAAGAACCGGGCTGGATCAAAAAAGAACCGGGCGACCCGTTAAAATTGCTTAGCCGAGGTCCTGGAAGCCTAACACGGCGTGATCTTGTGCAAAAAGCCGCTCCCGAGCTCCAGCTGGAAGTGTAAAAAGAACCGGGCTGGATAAAAAAAAGAACCGGGCTGGTTCAAAAAAGAACCGGGCGACCCGTTAAAATTGCTTAGCCGAGGTCCTGGAAGCCTAACACGGGGTGATCTTGTGCAAAAAGCCGCTCCCGAGCTCCAGCTGGAAGTGTAAAAAGAACCGGGCTGGATAAAAAAAGAACCGGGCTGGATCAAAAAAGAACCGGGCGACCCGTTAAAATTGCTTAGCCGAGGTCCTGGAAGCCTAACACGGCGTGTTCTTGTGCAAAAAGCCGCTCCCGAGCTCCAGCTGGAAGTGTAAAAAGAACCGGGCTGGATAAAAAAAGAACCGGGCTGGATCAAAAAAAGAACCGGGCGACCCGTTAAAATTGCTTAGCCGACGTCCTGGAAGCCTAACACGGCGTGATCTTGTGCAAAAAGCCGCTCCCGAGCTCCAGCTGGAAGTGTAAAAAGAACCGGGCTGGATAAAAAAAAGAACCGGGCTGGATCAAAAAAGAACCGGGCGACCCGTTAAAATTGCTTAGCCGAGGTCCTGGAAGCCTAACACGGCGTGTTCTTGTGCAAAAAGCCGCTCCCGAGCTCCAGCTGGAAGTGTAAAAAGAACCGGGCTGGATGAAAAAAGAACCGGGCTGGATCAAAAAAAGAACCGGGCGACCCGTTAAAATTGCTTAGCCGACGTCCTGGAAGCCTAACACGGCGTGATCTTGTGCAAAAAGCCGCTCCCGAGCTCCAGCTGGAAGTGTAAAAAGAACCAGGCTGGATAAAAAAAGAACCGGGCTGGATAAAAAAAAAAGAACCGGGCGACCCGTTAAAATTGCTTAGCCGAGGTCCTGGAAGCCTAACACGGCGTGATCTTGTGCAAAAAGCCGCTCCCGAGCTCCAGCTGGAAGTGTAAAAAGAACCGGGCTGGATAAAAAAAAGAACCGGGCTGGATCAAAAAAGAACCGGGCGACCCGTTAAAATTGCTTAGCCGAGGTCCTGGAAGCCTAACACGGCGTGTTCTTGTGCAAAAAGCCGCTCCCGAGCTCCAGCTGGAAGTGTAAAAAGAACCAGGCTGGATAAAAAAAGAACCGGGCTGGATAAAAAAAAAAAGAACCGGGCGACCCGTTAAAATTGCTTAGCCGAGGTCCTGGAAGCCTAACACGGCGTGATCTTGTGCAAAAAGCCGCTCCCGAGCTCCAGCTGGAAGTGTAAAAAGAACCGGGCTGGATAAAAAAAAGAACCGGGCTGGATAAAAAAAAGAACCGGACGACCCGTTAAAATTGCTTAGCCGAGGTCCTGGAAGCCTAACACGGCGTGATCTTGTGCAAAAAGCCGCTCCCGAGCTCCAGCTGGAAGTGTAAAAAGAACCGGGCTGGATAAAAAAAGAACCGGGCTGGATAAAAAAAAGAACCGGGCGACCCGTTAAAATTGCTTAGCCGAGGTCCTGGAAGCCTAACACGGCGTGATCTTGTGCAAAAAGCCGCTCCCGAGCTCCAGCTGGAAGTGTAAAAAGAACCGGGCTGGATAAAAAAAAGAACCGGGCTGGATCAAAAAAGAACCGGGCGACCCGTTAAAATTGCTTAGCCGAGGTCCTGGAAGCCTAACCCGGCGTGATCTTGCCCGAAATTCGGCCTCTATACTTCCATTTTAGGTACCAGGCGCTCATAGTGTGTTGGTCCCACTAGTCAGTGTACTGGTCCCACTCGCTAGTGTACTGGTCCCCCTAGTCAGTGTACTCATCCAGTTACCCCCCGTTTTCCAAAACACAATCGGCACGTATAAGGGGGGGACTCCTGAGAGACATGAGGTATATGCCAGCGCAACACCAATCCGCTCCGCGCTGGTTCCCATGTCGGCTACGGATGAATAAAACCAGCCTGTCCCCCCTGGAGCTCACGAGACACGGAATTTTTTCTAAGTGCCAACGGCTCTTCCGAGCAAACGTGTCCGCTCCGGCTGGTTCCCCCGTCGGCCTCGAATGACGAAAAATGCCGGTCTCCGCCCGGAGCTCATGGCAAACGAAAAATTTTCTAAGTGCCAACGGCACTTGCGAGCGAATGTGTCCGCTCGGCGCTGGTTCCCGGGTCGAACCCGGAAGACGAAAAACGCCGGTCTCCGCCCGGAGCTCATGGCAAACGAAAAATTTTCTAAGTGCCAACGGCACTTGCGAGCGAATGTGTCCGCTCGGCGCTGGTTCCCGGGTCGAACCCGGAAGACGAAAAACGCCGGTCTCCGCCCGGAGCTCATGACAAACGAAAAATTTTCTAAGTGCCAACGGCACTTGCGAGCGAATGTGTCCGCTCGGCGCTGGTTCCCGGGTCGAACCCGGAAGACGAAAAACGCCGGTCTCCGCCCGGAGCTCATGACAAACGAAAAATTTTCTAAGTGCCAACGGCACTTGCGAGCGAATGTGTCCGCTCGGCGCTGGTTCCCGGGTCGAACCCGGAAGACGAAAAACGCCGGTCTCCGCCCGGAGCTCATGACAAACGAAAAATCTTCTAAGTGCCAACGGCACTTGCGAGCGAATGTGTCCGCTCGGCGCTGGTTCCCGGGTCGAACCCGGAAGACGAAAAACGCCGGTCTCCGCCCGGAGCTCATGACAAACGAAAAATTTTCTAAGTGCCAACGGCACTTGCGAGCGAATGTGTCCGCTCGGTGCTGGTTCCCGGGTCGGACCCGGAAGACGAAAAACGCCGGTCCTCGCCTGGAGGTCCCAGCAAAATCGGCGAAAAGTGTCAACTTTCGAAAAAAACGGCTAAGTGTCGACTTTCGAAAAAACGGCTAAGTGTCAACTTTCGAAAAAACGGCTAAGTGTCAATTTTCGAAAAAACGACTAAGTGTCGCCTCTCTGAAAAAACGGCTAAGTGTCGCCTCTCTGAAAAAACGACTAAGTGTCGCCTCTCTGAAAAAACGACTAAGTGTCGCCTCTCTGAAAAAACGGCAAAGTGCCCACGGCTCTGCGGGCTCGTGCATCCGACCCGCGCCGGTTCCCCAGCCGGCCTGAAATAAGGCAAAACCAGCCTCTCCCCCTGGAGCTCAGAGCCAATTGTGGCGAAAAAACGACTAAGTGTCAACTTTCGAAAAAACGGCTAAGTGTCAACTTTCGAAAAAACGGCTAAGTGTCAACTTTCGAAAAAACGACTAAGTGTCGCCTCTCTGAAAAAACGACTAAGTGCCCACGGCTCTGCGGGGCTTGTGAGTCCGCCCCGCGCCGGTTCGGCGGTCGGCCTCAAAAAGCGAAAAATCAGCCTCTCTCCCTGGAGCTCACCAAAAATTTGTCGAAATTTTTCTAAGTTCTCCTCGAGGTACCAGGGGATGAGGTACCCGGGCTAAGATGCAGTACCTTTTTTGGTCTTCAGGTGCGCCAGAGTACAATGAAATGGTCCCAGTAGTCAGTGTACTCATCGACTTTCCCCCCGTTTTCCAAAGCACCTCCTTTACGAGTATGGAGGAGATGGTGCTGGTCTCTCCACGGCGTCGGACACGCCGTCCTCGACAGCACAAGGTCGGATAGAAGACCTGGAAAGCGCCGTGGCACGCGCTGGAGGTGGGCACTGTGGCGAAAAAACGACTAAGTGTCAACTTTCGAAAAAACGACTAAGTGTCAACTTTCGAAAAAACGGCTAAGTGTCAACTTTCGAAAAAACGACTAAGTGTCACCTCTCTGAAAAAATGGCAAAGTGTCGCCTCTCTGAAAATTTTCTAAGTGCCCACGGCTCTGCGGGCTCGTGCATCCGAGCCGCGCCGGTTCTGCAACCGGCCTAGAATGACGAAAAATAACGGTCTCCTCCTGGAGCTCACAGCCAATTGTGGCGAAAAAGTGGCAAAGTGCCCACGGCTCTGCGGGCTCGTGCATCCGACCCGCGCCGGTTCTGCAGCCGGCCTAGAATGACGAAAAATAACGGTCTCCTCCTGGAGCTCACAGCCAACTTGGCAAAAAGTTTCTAAGTGCCCACGGCCCTGCCGAGCTTTGGCGTCCGCCCAGCGCCGGTTCCGCAGTCGGCCTCGAATGACGAAAAATAACGGTCTCCTCCTGGAGCTCACAGCCAACTTGGCAAAAAGTTTCTAAGTGCCCACGGCCCTGCCGAGCTTTGGCGTCCGCCCAGCGCCGGTTCCGCAGTCGGCCTCGAATGACGAAAAATAACGGTCTCCTCCTGGAGCTCACAGCCAACTTGGCAAAAAGTTTCTAAGTGCCCACGGCCCTGCCGAGCTTTGGCGTCCGCTCAGCGCCGGTTCCGCAGTCGGCCTCGAATGACGAAAAATAACGGTGTCCTCCTGGAGCTCACAGCCAACTTGGCAAAAAGTTTCTAAGTGCCCACGGCCCTGCCGAGCTTTGGCGTCCGCCCAGCTCCGGTTCCGCAGTCGGCCTCGAATGACGAAAAATAACGGTCTCCTCCTGGAGCTCACAGCCAACTTGGCAAAAAGTTTCTAAGTGCCCACGGCCCTGCCGAGCTTTGGCGTCCGCTCAGCGCCGGTTCCGCAGTCGGCCTCGAATGACGAAAAATAACGGTCTCCTCCTGGAGCTCACAGCCAACTTGGCAAAAAGTTTCTAAGTGCCCACGGCCCTGCCGAGCTTTGGCGTCCGCCCAGCGCCGGTTCCGCAGTCGGCCTCGAATGACGAAAAATAACGGTCTCCTCCTGGAGCTCACAGCCAACTTGGCAAAAAGTTTCTAAGTGCCCACGGCCCTGCCGAGCTTTGGCGTCCGCTCAGCGCCGGTTCCGCAGTCGGCCTCGAATGACGAAAAATAACGGTCTCCTCCTGGAGCTCACAGCCAACTTGGCAAAAAGTTTCTAAGTGCCCACGGCCCTGCCGAGCTTTGGCGTCCGCTCAGCGCCGGTTCCGCAGTCGGCCTCGAATGACGAAAAATAACGGTCTCCTCCTGGAGCTCACAGCCAACTTGGCAAAAAGTTTCTAAGTGCCCACGGCCCTGCCGAGCTTTGGCGTCCGCCCAGCGCCGGTTCCGCAGTCGGCCTCGAATGACGAAAAATAACGGTCTCCTCCTGGAGCTCACAGCCAACTTGGCAAAAAGTTTCTAAGTGCCCACGACCCTGCCGAGCTTTGGCGTCCGCCCAGCGCCGGTTCCGCAGTCGGCCTCGAATGACGAAAAATAACGGTCTCCTCCTGGAGCTCACAGCCAACTTGGCAAAAAGTTTCTAAGTGTCACATCTCTGAAAAAACGACTAAGTGTCAACTTTCGAAAAAACGGCTAAGTGTCAACTTTCGAAAAAACGGCAAAGTGTCACATCTCTGAAAAAACGGCTAAGTGTCGACTTTCGAAAAAACGGCTAAGTGTCAACTTTCGAAAAAACGGCAAAGTGTCACATCTCTGAAAAAACGGCTAAGTGTCGACTTTCGAAAAAACGGCTAAGTGTCAACTTTTGAAAAAACGGCAAAGTGTCACATCTCTGAAAAAACGGCTAAGTGTCGACTTTCGAAAAAACGGCTAAGTGTCAACTTTCGAAAAAAACGGCTAAGTGTCGCCTCTCTGAAAAAACGGCAAAGTGTCAACTTTCGAAAAAACGACAGAGTGTCGCCTCTCTGAAAAAACGACTAAGTGTCGACTCTGAGAAAATGGCAAAGTGCCCACGGCTCTGCGGGCTCGTGCATCCGACCCGCGCCGGTTCCCCAGCCGGCCTGAAATAAGGCAAAACCAGCCTCTCCGCCTGGAGCTCAGAGCCAACTTGGCGAATATTTTCTAAGTGCCCACGGCTCTGCGTGGCTACGGCGTCTGCCCAGCGCCGGTTCCTGGGTCGAACCCCGAGGACGAGGAATGCCGGTCTCCGCCTGGAGGTCCCAGCTTAATCGGCGAAAATTTTCTAAGTGCCCACGGCTCTGTCGGGCTCGTGCATCCGACCCGCGCCGGTTCCCCAGCCGGCCTGAAATAAGGCAAAACCAGCCTCTCCCCCTGGAGCTCAGAGCCAATTTTGGCGAAAAAACGACTAAGTGTCAACTTTCGAAAAAACGACTGTCGACTTTCGAAAAAACGGCTAAGTGTCAACTTTCGAAAAAACGACTAAGTGTCGCCTCTGAAAAAACGACTAAGTGTCGCCTCTCTGAAAAAACGACTAAGTGCCCACGGCTCTGCGGGGCTTGTGAGTCCGCCCCGCGCCGGTTCGGCGGTCGGCCTCAAAAAGCGAAAAATCAGCCTCTCTCCCTGGAGCTCACCAAAAATTTGTCGAAATTTTTCTAAGTTCTCCTCGAGGTACCAGGGGGTGAGGTACCCGGGCTAAGGTGCAGTACCTTTTTTGGTCTTCAGGTGCGCCAGAGTACAATGAAATGGTCCCAGTAGTCAGTGTACTCATCGACTTTCCCCCCGTTTTCCAAAGCACCTCGTTTACGAGTATGGAGGAGATGGTGCTGGTCTCCCCACGGCGTCGGACACGCCGTCCTCGACAGCACAAGGTCGGATAGAAGACCTGAAAAGCGCCGTGGCACGCGCTGGAGGTGTCACTGTGGCGAAAAAGTGACTAAGTGTCAACTTTCGAAAAAACGGCTAAGTGTCAACTTTCGAAAAAACGGCTAAGTGTCAACTTTCGAAAAAACGACAAAGTGTCACCTCTCTGAAAAAACGGCAAAGTGTCAACTTTCGAAAAAACGACTAAGTGTCAACTTTCGAAAAAACGACTAAGTGTCACCTCTCTGAAAAAATGGCAAAGTGTCAACTGCGAATGTGGTGGTGCATGGAAGGAAGTGGAGGACGGCCGCCTCCTTAAACACAGGCCGAAGAGGAGCGTCAGGGCCGGCTCCTTAAACACGGACCGAGTGTCGCCCTTAACACAGACCAAGCGGAGGACGGCCGCCTCCCTAAATACAGGCCGAACCGGAGCGCGAGGGCCGCTCCTTAAACACGGACCGAGTGTCGCCCTTAACACAGACCAAGGGGAGGACGGCCGCCTCCTTAAACACAGGCCGGAGAGGAGCGTCAGGGCCAGGCTCCTTAAACACGGACCGAGTGTCGCCCTTAACACAGACCAAGCGGAGGACGGCCGCCTCCCTAAATACAGGCCGAACCGGAGCGCGAGGGCCAGGCTCCTTAAACACGGACCGAGTGTCGCCCTTAACACAGACCAAGGGGAGGACGGCCGCCTCCTTAAACACAGGCCGGAGAGGAGCGTCAGGGCCAGGCTCCTTAAACACGGACCGAGTGTCGCCCTTAACACAGACCAAGCGGAGGACGGCCGCCTCCCTAAATACAGGCCGAACCGGAGCGCGAGGGCCAGGCTCCTTAAACACGGACCGAGTGTCGCCCTTAACACAGACCAAGGGGAGGACGGCCGCCTCCTTAAACACAGGCCGAACCGGAGCGCGAGTGTTGCTCCTTAAACACGGACCGAGTGGAGGACGGCCGCCTCCTTAAACACAGGCCGAACAAAATGACACAAAGTGTCAACTGCGAATGTTGTCCATCCAAGGAAGGAGCGTGATGCCCGGCCGGCTCCTTAAACACAGGCCGAGAGTCGCCCCGGACGGTCCGCCTCGCGGCGCCCGTCCGCTCGGATAAAATGACACAAAGTGTCAACTGCGAATGTTGTCCATCCAAGGAAGGAGCGTGATGCCCGGCCGGCTCCTTAAACACAGGCCGAGAGTCGCCCCGGACGGTCCGCCTCGCGGCGCCCGCCCGCTCGGATAAAATGACACAAAGTGTCAACTACGAATGTTGTCCATCCAAGGAAGGAGCGTGATGCCCGGCCGGCTCCTTAAACACAGGCCGAGAGTCGCCCCGGACGGTCCGCCTCGCGGCGCCCGTCTGCTCGGATAAAATGACACAAAGTGTCAACTGCGAATGTTGTCCATCCAAGGAAGGAGCGTGATGCCCGGCCGGCTCCTTAAACACAGGCCGAGAGTCGCCCCGGACGGTCCGCCTCGCGGCGCCCGCCCGCTCGGATAAAATGACACAAAGTGTCAACTGCGAATGTTGTCCATCCAAGGAAGGAGCGTGATGCCCGGCCGGCTCCTTAAACACAGGCCGAGATTCGACCCCGGACGGGCCGTTTTCTCCCGGCGCCCGCCCACGTACGCCCCCCATCCCCGGTCGCCCGTCTGCTCCCGGCGGGCCTCCGAGTACCCCCTCACCCAACTGACCGACTGGCACTCATGACCCGCCTTGGTAGGGCCCCCATCGGCCTCGGCTCGTCCGACGTCGGGTGGACGGTTCCTACCCACTGCGGGTCGCACTCTAGCGCCCCAGCCGCCGCGTGAGCGTGCGCTCCCCGCGCCGCCCCGCAGGCCCCGGCGCGACCGTACTGCGGCGAGACCGAGACGACCCGGTTTGGCATCCATCCCACCTAGCCACGATCCACGGAGGCCGAGCGAGCGGCTGAGTGTCGGGCGCCGCGCGTGCGAGCGTCCGCCGGCCGCGCCGGTCCTTCCGCGAATGTCGTTTCTCAAACCCTCCGGCTTGATAGCGGCGGCACCACGGGAAGCCGTCCACACACACCGTCCGACCTCTATCCGAAAAGCCTTCCCGACCAACCGCGGTCGCGGGGGCGTCTGTCGCTCCGCATCGGGGGGGCGTATGGCTTCCGCGCTACGCGCTGCGGGCTCGGGGGGGGCGCAACGGCTGAGTCTGACTCGGCCGGGGCGCAGCTTCCCTCCCGGCAGTCAGCAATAGTGCCGATCGCGCCTGCCACCAGCCCCCTCCCCGACGGGTTCGTCGGCGCCGGCTGGCCGCCGTCCGCCTTCGTTCCCCGAGGGTTCCCAACCAGCGCCGATCCAACTCCGCATCCTGGCCGCACGCAGTGCGTGCCTCGCGCGGGTAAGTCGCCGGCGCAGCGCCGCAGCTCCCGACCCCCGCGTACGGGAATAGTTGAGGGCCTCAGCGGGCCGAACCGACCGAGTCCGACTCGGGCCGGGGCGCAGATTCCCGCTTGGGTGACCGAACGTTCTCTGCTCGGGCCGGAGGGCCGACGCCCGTCCCCCCCCGTCGTCCCCCACGGACCGCCTCCGAGGCCACTTCGCACGGCTCATCCTCGGCTCCCTACCAATGCTTAATCGATGGGGCCGCCCGGCCGGATTCGCGCCCCCCTGTCCACCGCGAGTCTCCCCAGACTAACCCGAGTTACCGCCCAGCTCGCCTAACCTTGCACTCGCTCTGCCAAACGGTCGTGTAGTCGGCGGGGCCGTCCTACGGGTCGCCCTCCGTCCCCAAACGCGCGGCGGGATAGCGGCAAGGCGGCGGCGGCGGCCAGCGGCGTCGGGGCGCTCGCACCGGAGAAGAGGCGTCTTACGAGGCCGGGCGCAGCTCCCTCTCGTTTACTTGCTGAGTAGCGGCGCTCGAAGGTTCCGCGGCGAGCGCGGCTCATCCCATTGAATGTCCCTGCACCAGGCTCCATCGAAGGGCCGCCCGGCCGGATTCGCACCCCCCTGTCCACCGCGAAGTCCCCTCGACTAACCCGAGTTACCGCCCAGTTCGCCTAACCTTGCATCGCCCCGCCAAACGAGCGAGTTGTCGGCCGTCCTGCGGGTCGCCACCGGCCCCAAACGTGCGGAGGGATAGCGGCAAGGCGGCGGCGGCGGCCAGCGGCGTCGGGGTCGACCTAGCACCGGAGAAGAGGTGTCTTACGAGGCCGGGCGCAGCTCCTCTCGTTTAGGGGTCCGCGAGGGTCGCATTCGAGGTTCCGCGTCCTCGGCTTCGGCTGCGCCGGGTCCAGCCCGATCCATCTCACCCCGCGGCAGCGTCAGACCACCTAGAGCCCCCGCGAACCGCGGCCGGCGTCCGGAAAACAGTCGCGCGAGCCCCCGCTCCGGCGGGCCGGCGAGCGAGAGGCGCTACCCAGCCACCCTCTCTCCTACCTGGTTGATCCTGCCAGTAGCATATGCTTGTCTCAAAGATTAAGCCATGCAAGTCTAAGTGCACACGGCCCGTACAGCGAAACTGCGAATGGCTCATTAAATCAGTTATGGTTCCTTTGATCGCTCCTCAGTTACTTGGATAACATAAACCAAACGATGAAATTGGTTATTTCTTCATGTATAATGATCAACTCGATACTCCCTAGCCCCCAACAGCCTTTTTTTTCATAACACTTTAACCAGAGTGACGGGAGAGCGGCATTTCAGAAAACGTGCTTATCTCGGCGAGAAAAAGCGATTTCGGCAATAAAATTTAAAACGCGTGTAAAACATAAACCAAACGATGAAATTGGTTATTTCTTCATGTATAATGATCAACTCGATACTCCCTAGCCCCCAACAGCCTTTTTTTTCATAACACTTTAACCAGAGGGACGGGAGAGCGGCATTTCAGAAAACGTGCTTATCTCGGCGAGAAAAAGCGATTTCGGCAATAAAATTTAAAACGCGTGTAAAACATAAACCAAACGATGAAATTGGTTATTTCTTCATGTATAATGATCAACTCGATACTCCCTAGCCCCCAACAGCCTTTTTTTTCATAACACTTTAACCAGAGTGACGGGAGAGCGGCATTTCAGAAAACGTGCTTATCTCGGCGAGAAAAAGCGATTTCGGCAATAAAATTTAAAACGCGTGTAAAACATAAACCAAACGATGAAATTGGTTATTTCTTCATGTATAATGATCAACTCGATACTCCCTAGCCCCCAACAGCCTTTTTTTTCATAACACTTTAACCAGAGTGACGGGAGAGCGGCATTTCAGAAAACGTGCTTATCTCGGCGAGAAAAAGCGATTTCGGCAATAAAATTTAAAACGCGTGTAAAACATAAACCAAACGATGAAATTGCTTATTTCTTCATGTATAATGATCAACTCGATACTCCCTAGCCCCCAACAGCCTTTTTTTTCATAACACTTTAACCAGAGTGACGGGAGAGCGGCATTTCAGAAAACGTGCTTATCTCGGCGAGAAAAAGCGATTTCGGCAATACAATTTAAAACGCGTGTAAAACATAAACCAAACGATGAAATTGGTTATTTCTTCATGTATAATGATCAACTCGATACTCCCTAGCCCCCAACAGCCTTTTTTTTCATAACACTTTAACCAGAGTGACGGGAGAGCGGCATTTCAGAAAACGTGCTTATCTCGGCGAGAAAAAGCGATTTCGGCAATAAAATTTAAAACGCGTGTAAAACATAAACCAAACGATGAAATTGCTTATTTCTTCATGTATAATGATCAACTCGATACTCCCTAGCCCCCAACAGCCTTTTTTTTCATAACACTTTAACCAGAGTGACGGGAGAGCGGCATTTCAGAAAACGTGCTTATCTCGGCGAGAAAAAGCGATTTCGGCAATAAAATTTAAAACGCGTGTAAAACATAAACCAAACGATGAAATTGGTTATTTCTTCATGTATAATGATCAACTCGATACTCCCTAGCCCCCAACAGCCTTTTTTTTCATAACACTTTAACCAGAGTGACGGGAGAGCGGCATTTCAGAAAACGTGCTTATCTCGGCGAGAAAAAGCGATTTCGGCAATAAAATTTAAAACGCGTGTAAAACATAAACCAAACGATGAAATTGGTTATTTCTTCATGTATAATGATCAACTCGATACTCCCTAGCCCCCAACAGCCTTTTTTTTCATAACACTTTAACCAGAGTGACGGGAGAGCGGCATTTCAGAAAACGTGCTTATCTCGGCGAGAAAAAGCGATTTCGGCAATAAAATTTAAAACGCGTGTAAAACATAAACCAAACGATGAAATTGGTTATTTCTTCATGTATAATGATCAACTCGATACTCCCTAGCCCCCAACAGCCTTTTTTTTCATAACACTTTAACCAGAGTGACGGGAGAGCGGCATTTCAGAAAACGTGCTTATCTCGGCGAGAAAAAGCGATTTCGGCAATAAAATTTAAAACGCGTGTAAAACATAAACCAAACGATGAAATTGGTTATTTCTTCATGTATAATGATCAACTCGATACTCCCTAGCCCCCAACAGCCTTTTTTTTCATAACACTTTAACCAGAGTGACGGGAGAGCGGCATTTCAGAAAACGTGCTTATCTCGGCGAGAAAAAGCGATTTCGGCAATAAAATTTAAAACGCGTGTAAAACATAAACCAAACGATGAAATTGGTTATTTCTTCATGTATAATGATCAACTCGATACTCCCTAGCCCCCAACAGCCTTTTTTTTCATAACACTTTAACCAGAGTGACGGGAGAGCGGCATTTCAGAAAACGTGCTTATCTCGGCGAGAAAAAGCGATTTCGGCAATAAAATTTAAAACGCGTGTAAAACATAAACCAAACGATGAAATTGGTTATTTCTTCATGTATAATGATCAACTCGATACTCCCTAGCCCCCCAACAGCCTTTTTTTTCATAACACTTTAACCAGAGTGACGGGAGAGCGGCATTTCAGAAAACGTGCTTATCTCGGCGAGAAAAAGCGATTTCGGCAATAAAATTTAAAACGCGTGTAAAACATAAACCAAACGATGAAATTGGTTATTTCTTCATGTATAATGATCAACTCGATACTCCCTAGCCCCCAACAGCCTTTTTTTTCATAACACTTTAACCAGAGTGACGGGAGAGCGGCATTTCAGAAAACGTGCTTATCTCGGCGAGAAAAAGCGATTTCGGCAATAAAATTTAAAACGCGTGTAAAACATAAACCAAACGATGAAATTGGTTATTTCTTCATGTATAATGATCAACTCGATACTCCCTAGCCCCCAACAGCCTTTTTTTTCATAACACTTTAACCAGAGTGACGGGAGAGCGGCATTTCAGAAAACGTGCTTATCTCGGCGAGAAAAAGCGATTTCGGCAATAAAATTTAAAACGCGTGTAAAACATAAACCAAACGATGAAATTGCTTATTTCTTCATGTATAATGATCAACTCGATACTCCCTAGCCCCCAACAGCCTTTTTTTTCATAACACTTTAACCAGAGTGACGGGAGAGCGGCATTTCAGAAAACGTGCTTATCTCGGCGAGAAAAAGCGATTTCGGCAATAAAATTTAAAACGCGTGTAAAACATAAACCAAACGATGAAATTGGTTATTTCTTCATGTATAATGATCAACTCGATACTCCCTAGCCCCCAACAGCCTTTTTTTTCATAACACTTTAACCAGAGTGACGGGAGAGCGGCATTTCAGAAAACGTGCTTATCTCGGCGAGAAAAAGCGATTTCGGCAATAAAATTTAAAACGCGTGTAAAACATAAACCAAACGATGAAATTGGTTATTTCTTCATGTATAATGATCAACTCGATACTCCCTAGCCCCCAACAGCCTTTTTTTTTATAACACTTTAACCAGAGTGACGGGAGAGCGGCATTTCAGAAAACGTGCTTATCTCGGCGAGAAAAAGCGATTTCGGCAATAAAATTTAAAACGCGTGTAAAACATAAACCAAACGATGAAATTGGTTATTTCTTCATGTATAATGATCAACTCGATACTCCCTAGCCCCCAACAGCCTTTTTTTTCATAACACTTTAACCAGAGTGACGGGAGAGCGGCATTTCAGAAAACGTGCTTATCTCGGCGAGAAAAAGCGATTTCGGCAATAACATTTAAAACGCGTGTAAAACATAAACCAAACGATGAAATTGGTTATTTCTTCATGTATAATGATCAACTCGATACTCCCTAGCCCCCAACAGCCTTTTTTTTCATAACACTTTAACCAGAGTGACGGGAGAGCGGCATTTCAGAAAACGTGCTTATCTCGGCGAGAAAAAGCGATTTCGGCAATAACATTTAAAACGCGTGTAAAACATAAACCAAACGATGAAATTGGTTATTTCTTCATGTATAATGATCAACTCGATACTCCCTAGCCCCCAACAGCCTTTTTTTTCATAACACTTTAACCAGAGTGACGGGAGAGCGGCATTTCAGAAAACGTGCTTATCTCGGCGAGAAAAAGCGATTTCGGCAATAAAATTTAAAACGCGTGTAAAACATAAACCAAACGATGAAATTGGTTATTTCTTCATGTATAATGATCAACTCGATACTCCCTAGCCCCCAACAGCCTTTTTTTTCATAACACTTTAACCAGAGGGACGGGAGAGCGGCATTTCAGAAAACGTGCTTATCTCGGCGAGAAAAAGCGATTTCGGCAATAAAATTTAAAACGCGTGTAAAACATAAACCAAACGATGAAATTGGTTATTTCTTCATGTATAATGATCAACTCGATACTCCCTAGCCCCCAACAACCTTTTTTTTCATAACACTTTAACCAGAGTGACGGGAGAGCGGCATTTCAGAAAACGTGCTTATCTCGGCGAGAAAAAGCGATTTCGGCAATAAAATTTAAAACGCGTGTAAAACATAAACCAAACGATGAAATTGGTTATTTCTTCATGTATAATGATCAACTCGATACTCCCTAGCCCCCAACAGCCTTTTTTTTCATAACACTTTAACCAGAGTGACGGGAGAGCGGCATTTCAGAAAACGTGCTTATCTCGGCGAGAAAAAGCGATTTCGGCAATAAAATTTAAAACGCGTGTAAAACATAAACCAAACGATGAAATTGGTTATTTCTTCATGTATAATGATCAACTCGATACTCCCTAGCCCCCAACAGCCTTTTTTTTCATAACACTTTAACCAGAGTGACGGGAGAGCGGCATTTCAGAAAACGTGCTTATCTCGGCGAGAAAAAGCGATTTCGGCAATAAAATTTAAAACGCGTGTAAAACATAAACCAAACGATGAAATTGGTTATTTCTTCATGTATAATGATCAACTCGATACTCCCTAGCCCCCAACAGCCTTTTTTTTCATAACACTTTAACCAGAGTGACGGGAGAGCGGCATTTCAGAAAACGTGCTTATCTCGGCGAGAAAAAGCGATTTCGGCAATAAAATTTAAAACGCGTGTAAAACATAAACCAAACGATGAAATTGCTTATTTCTTCATGTATAATGATCAACTCGATACTCCCTAGCCCCCAACAGCCTTTTTTTTCATAACACTTTAACCAGAGTGACGGGAGAGCGGCATTTCAGAAAACGTGCTTATCTCGGCGAGAAAAAGCGATTTCGGCAATAAAATTTAAAACGCGTGTAAAACATAAACCAAACGATGAAATTGGTTATTTCTTCATGTATAATGATCAACTCGATACTCCCTAGCCCCCAACAGCCTTTTTTTTCATAACACTTTAACCAGAGTGACGGGAGAGCGGCATTTCAGAAAACGTGCTTATCTCGGCGAGAAAAAGCGATTTCGGCAATAAAATTTAAAACGCGTGTAAAACATAAACCAAACGATGAAATTGGTTATTTCTTCATGTATAATGATCAACTCGATACTCCCTAGCCCCCAACAGCCTTTTTTTTTATAACACTTTAACCAGAGTGACGGGAGAGCGGCATTTCAGAAAACGTGCTTATCTCGGCGAGAAAAAGCGATTTCGGCAATAAAATTTAAAACGCGTGTAAAACATAAACCAAACGATGAAATTGGTTATTTCTTCATGTATAATGATCAACTCGATACTCCCTAGCCCCCAACAGCCTTTTTTTTCATAACACTTTAACCAGAGTGACGGGAGAGCGGCATTTCAGAAAACGTGCTTATCTCGGCGAGAAAAAGCGATTTCGGCAATAAAATTTAAAACGCGTGTAAAACATAAACCAAACGATGAAATTGGTTATTTCTTCATGTATAATGATCAACTCGATACTCCCTAGCCCCCAACAGCCTTTTTTTTCATAACACTTTAACCAGAGTGACGGGAGAGCGGCATTTCAGAAAACGTGCTTATCTCGGCGAGAAAAAGCGATTTCGGCAATAACATTTAAAACGCGTGTAAAACATAAACCAAACGATGAAATTGGTTATTTCTTCATGTATAATGATCAACTCGATACTCCCTAGCCCCCAACAGCCTTTTTTTTCATAACACTTTAACCAGAGTGACGGGAGAGCGGCATTTCAGAAAACGTGCTTATCTCGGCGAGAAAAAGCGATTTCGGCAATAAAATTTAAAACGCGTGTAAAACATAAACCAAACGATGAAATTGGTTATTTCTTCATGTATAATGATCAACTCGATACTCCCTAGCCCCCAACAGCCTTTTTTTTCATAACACTTTAACCAGAGTGACGGGAGAGCGGCATTTCAGAAAACGTGCTTATCTCGGCGAGAAAAAGCGATTTCGGCAATAAAATTTAAAACGCGTGTAAAACATAAACCAAACGATGAAATTGGTTATTTCTTCATGTATAATGATCAACTCGACACTCCCTAGCCCCCAACAGCGTTTTTTTTCATAACACTTTAACCAGAGTGACGGGAGAGCGGCATTTCAGAAAACGTGCTTATCTCGGCGAGAAAAAGCGATTTCGGCAATAAAATTTAAAACGCGTGTAAAACATGGTGCTATGGAGCTCTGGAGCTCTGGAGGTATGGAGCTCTGGAGGTATGGAGCTATGGAGCCCTGGAGCTCTGGAGGTATGGAGCTATGGTGCTATGGAGCTCTGAAGCCATGGAGCTCTGGTGCTATGGAGCTCTGGAGCTCTGGAGGTATGGAGCTCTGGAGGTATGGAGCTCTGGAGGTATGGAGCTATGGAGCCCTGGAGCTCTGGAGGTATGGAGCTATGGTGCTATGGAGCTCTGAAGCCATGGAGCTCTGGTGCTATGGAGCTCTGGAGGTATGGAGCTCTGGAGGTATGGAGCTCTGGAGGTATGGAGCTATGGAGCCCTGGAGCTCTGGAGGTATGGAGCTATGGTGCTATGGAGCTCTGAAGCCATGGAGCTCTGGTGCTATGGAGCTATGGAGCTCTGGTGCTATGGAGCTATGGAGGTATGGAGCCACCAGCCAGCACCCTCCGTGGCTGGATCAATGGAAGTGTTTTAGGTACCAGGCAGCCAAAGGGCCGAGGCCTCACGCTCGACCACGCCGGCGCAGAGTTCCAGCCGCTCGGATAAGCTCTGTCACTCACCCGCCGCGCAGCCACCGGTAACGGGGAAATGTCGCCGCCTTGTGGACACGCCGTTGTAAATGAATGGGCTTTCGCACTTAGTGCAATTTTCGCCAACTCTCTGACTTAGAGCTATGGAAGTATGGAGCTATGGAGCCACCAGCCACCCAGGCTGGAGCTCTGGAGCTCTGGAGGTATGGAGCTCTGGTGCTATGGAAGTATGGAGCTCTGGTGCTATGGAAGTATGGAGCTATGGAGGTATGGAAGTATGGAGCTATGGAAGTATGGAGCTATGGAGCTCTGGAAGTATGGAGCTATGGAGCTCTGGAGGTATGGAGCCCTGGAGCTATGGAAGTATGGAGCTCTGGTGCTATGGAGCTATGGAGCTCTGGTGCTATGGAGCTATGGAGCTATGGAGCTCTGGAGCTATGGAGCTCTGGAGGTATGGAGCTATGGAGCTATGGAGCTCTGGAGGTATGGAGCTATGGAGCTATGGAAGTATGGAGCTCTGGTGCTATGGAGCTATGGAGCTCTGGTGCTATGGAGCTATGGAGCTCTGGTGCTATGGAGCTATGGAGCTATGGAGCTCTGGAAGTATGGAGCTCTGGTGCTATGGAGCTATGGAGCTCTGGTGCTATGGAGCTATGGAGCTCTGGTGCTATGGAGCTCTGGTGCTATGGAGCTCTGGTGCTATGGAGCTATGGAGCTCTGGTGCTATGGAGCTCTGGAGGTATGGAGCTCTGGAGGTATGGAGCTCTGGAGGTATGGAGCTATGGAGCCCTGGAGCTCTGGAGGTATGGAGCTATGGTGCTATGGAGCTCTGAAGCCATGGAGCTCTGGTGCTATGGAGCTATGGAGCTCTGGTGCTATGGAGCTATGGAGCTATGGAGCTCTGGAAGTATGGAGCTCTGGTGCTATGGAGCTATGGAGCTCTGGTGCTATGGAGCTATGGAGCTCTGGTGCTATGGAGCTATGGAGCTCTGGTGCTATGGAGCTCTGGTGCTATGGAGCTCTGGTGCTATGGAGCTATGGAGCTCTGGTGCTATGGAGCTATGGAGCTCTGGAGGTATGGAGCTCTGGAGGTATGGAGCTCTGGAGGTATGGAGCTATGGAGCCCTGGAGCTCTGGAGGTATGGAGCTATGGTGCTATGGAGCTCTGAAGCCATGGAGCTCTGGTGCTATGGAGCTCTGGAGCTCTGGAGGTATGGAGCTCTGGAGGTATGGAGCTATGGAGCCCTGGAGCTCTGGAGGTATGGAGCTATGGTGCTATGGAGCTCTGAAGCCATGGAGCTCTGGTGCTATGGAGCTCTGGAGCTCTGGAGGTATGGAGCTCTGGAGGTATGGAGCTCTGGAGGTATGGAGCTATGGAGCCCTGGAGCTCTGGAGGTATGGAGCTATGGTGCTATGGAGCTCTGAAGCCATGGAGCTCTGGTGCTATGGAGCTCTGGAGGTATGGAGCTCTGGAGGTATGGAGCTCTGGAGGTATGGAGCTATGGAGCCCTGGAGCTCTGGAGGTATGGAGCTATGGTGCTATGGAGCTCTGAAGCCATGGAGCTCTGGTGCTATGGAGCTCTGGAGGTATGGAGCTCTGGAGGTATGGAGCTCTGGAGGTATGGAGCTATGGAGCCCTGGAGCTCTGGAGGTATGGAGCTATGGTGCTATGGAGCTCTGAAGCCATGGAGCTCTGGTGCTATGGAGCTATGGAGCTCTGGTGCTATGGAGCTATGGAGGTATGGAGCCACCAGCCAGCACCCTCCGTGGCTGGATCAATGGAAGTGTTTTAGGTACCAGGCAGCCAAAGGGCCGAGGCCTCACGCTCGACCACGCCGGCGCAGAGTTCCAGCCGCTCGGATAAGCTCTGTCACTCACCCGCCGCGCAGCCACCGGTAACGGGGAAATGTCGCCGCCTGGCGGACACGCCGTTGTAAATGAATGGGCTTTCGCACTTAGTGCAATTTTCGCCAACTCTCTGACTTAGAGCTATGGAAGTATGGAGCTATGGAGCCACCAGCCACCCAGGCTGGAGCTATGGAGCTCTGGAGGTATGGAGCTCAGGTGCTATGGAAGTATGGAGCTATGGAGCTATGGAAGTATGGAGCTATGGAGCTATGGAGCTCTGGAAGTATGGAGCTATGGAGCTCTGGAGGTATGGAGCTATGGAGCCCTGGAGCCCTGGAGCTATGGAGCTCTGGTGCTATGGAGGTACGGAGCTCTGGAGGTATGGAGCTCTGGAGGTATGGAGCTATGGAGCTATGGAGCCCTGGAGCTATGGAGCTATGGAGCCCTGGAGCTATGGAGCTATGGAGCCCTGGAGCTATGGAGCTATGGAGCTCTGGTGCTATGGAGCTATGGAGCTCTGGTGCTATGGAGCTATGGAGCTCTGGTGCTATGGAGCTATGGAGCTCTGGTGCTATGGAGCTATGGAGCTCTGGAAGTATGGAGCTATGGAGCTCTGGAGGTATGGAGCTATGGAGCCCTGGAGCTATGGAGCCCTGGAGCTATGGAAGTATGGAGCTCTGGTGCTATGGAGCTATGGAGCTCTGGTGCTATGGAGCTATGGAGCTCTGGAGCTATGGAGCTCTGGAGGTATGGAGCTATGGAGCTATGGAGCTCTGGAGGTATGGAGCTATGGAGCTATGGAAGTATGGAGCTCTGGTGCTATGGAGCTATGGAGCTCTGGTGCTATGGAGCTATGGAGCTCTGGTGCTATGGAGCTATGGAGCTATGGAGCTCTGGAAGTATGGAGCTCTGGTGCTATGGAGCTATGGAGCTCTGGTGCTATGGAGCTATGGAGCTCTGGTGCTATGGAGCTATGGAGCTCTGGTGCTATGGAGCTCTGGTGCTATGGAGCTCTGGTGCTATGGAGCTATGGAGCTCTGGTGCTATGGAGCTATGGAGCTCTGGAGGTATGGAGCTCTGGAGGTATGGAGCTCTGGAGGTATGGAGCTTTGGAGCCCTGGAGCTCTGGAGGTATGGAGCTATGGTGCTATGGAGCTCTGAAGCCATGGAGCTCTGGTGCTATGGAGCTCTGGAGCTCTGGAGGTATGGAGCTCTGGAGGTATGGAGCTATGGAGCCCTGGAGCTCTGGAGGTATGGAGCTATGGTGCTATGGAGCTCTGAAGCCATGGAGCTCTGGTGCTATGGAGCTCTGGAGCTCTGGAGGTATGGAGCTCTGGAGGTATGGAGCTATGGAGCCCTGGAGCTCTGGAGGTATGGAGCTATGGTGCTATGGAGCTCTGAAGCCATGGAGCTCTGGTGCTATGGAGCTCTGGAGCTCTGGAGGTATGGAGCTCTGGAGGTATGGAGCTCTGGAGGTATGGAGCTATGGAGCCCTGGAGCTCTGGAGGTATGGAGCTATGGTGCTATGGAGCTCTGAAGCCATGGAGCTCTGGTGCTATGGAGCTCTGGAGGTATGGAGCTCTGGAGGTATGGAGCTATGGAGCCCTGGAGCTCTGGAGGTATGGAGCTATGGTGCTATGGAGCTCTGAAGCCATGGA
The DNA here is from genome assembly GCF_054491065.1 of Syngnathus leptorhynchus. Lineage (NCBI taxonomy): Eukaryota > Metazoa > Chordata > Actinopteri > Syngnathiformes > Syngnathidae > Syngnathus > Syngnathus leptorhynchus. The sequence goes on from NW_028232008.1 coordinate 552,343, forward strand.
GCTCTGGTGCTATGGAGCTCTGGAGGTATGGAGCTCTGGAGGTATGGAGCTCTGGAGGTATGGAGCTATGGAGCCCTGGAGCTCTGGAGGTATGGAGCTATGGTGCTATGGAGCTCTGAAGCCATGGAGCTCTGGTGCTATGGAGCTCTGGAGGTATGGAGCTCTGGAGGTATGGAGCTCTGGAGGTATGGAGCTATGGAGCCCTGGAGCTCTGGAGGTATGGAGCTATGGTGCTATGGAGCTCTGAAGCCATGGAGCTCTGGTGCTATGGAGCTATGGAGCTCTGGTGCTATGGAGCTATGGAGGTATGGAGCCACCAGCCAGCACCCTCCGTGGCTGGATCAATGGAAGTGTTTTAGGTACCAGGCAGCCAAAGGGCCGAGGCCTCACGCTCGACCACGCCGGCGCAGAGTTCCAGCCGCTCGGATAAGCTCTGTCACTCACCCGCCGCGCAGCCACCGGTAACGGGGAAATGTCGCCGCCTTGTGGACACGCCGTTGTAAATGAATGGGCTTTCGCACTTAGTGCAATTTTCGCCAACTCTCTGACTTAGAGCTATGGAAGTATGGAGCTATGGAGCCACCAGCCACCCAGGCTGGAGCTCTGGAGCTCTGGAGGTATGGAGCTCTGGTGCTATGGAAGTATGGAGCTCTGGTGCTATGGAAGTATGGAGCTATGGAGGTATGGAAGTATGGAGCTATGGAAGTATGGAGCTATGGAGCTCTGGAAGTATGGAGCTATGGAGCTCTGGAGGTATGGAGCCCTGGAGCTATGGAGCCCTGGAGCTATGGAAGTATGGAGCTCTGGTGCTATGGAGCTATGGAGCTCTGGTGCTATGGAGCTATGGAGCTATGGAGCTCTGGAGCTATGGAGCTCTGGAGGTATGCAGCTATGGAGCTATGGAGCTCTGGAGGTATGGAGCTATGGAGCTATGGAAGTATGGAGCTCTGGTGCTATGGAGCTATGGAGCTCTGGTGCTATGGAGCTATGGAGCTCTGGTGCTATGGAGCTATGGAGCTATGGAGCTCTGGAAGTATGGAGCTCTGGTGCTATGGAGCTATGGAGCTCTGGTGCTATGGAGCTATGGAGCTCTGGTGCTATGGAGCTATGGAGCTCTGGTGCTATGGAGCTCTGGTGCTATGGAGCTCTGGTGCTATGGAGCTATGGAGCTCTGGTGCTATGGAGCTATGGAGCTCTGGAGGTATGGAGCTCTGGAGGTATGGAGCTCTGGAGGTATGGAGCTATGGAGCCCTGGAGCTCTGGAGGTATGGAGCTATGGTGCTATGGAGCTCTGAAGCCATGGAGCTCTGGTGCTATGGAGCTCTGGAGCTCTGGAGGTATGGAGCTCTGGAGGTATGGAGCTATGGAGCCCTGGAGCTCTGGAGGTATGGAGCTATGGAGCTCTGAAGCCATGGAGCTCTGGTGCTATGGAGCTCTGGAGCTCTGGAGGTATGGAGCTCTGGAGGTATGGAGCTCTGGAGGTATGGAGCTATGGAGCCCTGGAGCTCTGGAGGTATGGAGCTATGGTGCTATGGAGCTCTGAAGCCATGGAGCTCTGGTGCTATGGAGCTCTGGAGGTATGGAGCTCCATAGCTCCATAGCACCAGAGCTCCATAGCTCCATAGCTCCAGGGCTCCATAGCTCCATAGCTCCAGGGCTCCATAGCTCCATAGCTCCAGGGCTCCATAGCTCCAGGGCTCCAGGGCTCCATAGCTCCATACCTCCAGAGCTCCATAGCTCCATACTTCCAGAGCTCCATAGCTCCATAGCTCCATACTTCCATAGCTCCATAGCTCCATACTTCCATAGCACCAGAGCTCCATACCTCCAGAGCTCCATAGCTCCAGCCTGGGTGGCTGGTGGCTCCATAGCTCCATACTTCCATAGCTCCAGTCAGAGAGTTGGCGAAAATTGCACTAAGTGCGAAAGCCCATTCATTTACAACGGCGTGTCCACAAGGCGGCGACATTTCCCCGTTACCGGTGGCTGCGCGGCGGGTGAGTGACAGAGCTTATCCGAGCGGCTGGAACTCTGCGCCGGCGTGGTCGAGCGTGAGGCCTCGGCCCTTTGGCTGCCTGGTACCTAAAACACTTCCATTGATCCAGCCACGGAGGGTGCTGGCTGGTGGCTCCATACCTCCATAGCTCCATAGCACCAGAGCTCCATAGCTCCATAGCACCAGAGCTCCATGGCTTCAGAGCTCCATAGCACCATAGCTCCATACCTCCAGAGCTCCAGGGCTCCATAGCTCCATACCTCCAGAGCTCCATACCTCCAGAGCTCCATACCTCCAGAGCTCCATAGCACCAGAGCTCCATGGCTTCAGAGCTCCATAGCACCATAGCTCCATACCTCCAGAGCTCCAGGGCTCCATAGCTCCATACCTCCAGAGCTCCATACCTCCAGAGCTCCATACCTCCAGAGCTCCAGAGCTCCATAGCACCAGAGCTCCATGGCTTCAGAGCTCCATAGCACCATAGCTCCATACCTCCAGAGCTCCAGGGCTCCATAGCTCCATACCTCCAGAGCTCCATACCTCCAGAGCTCCAGAGCTCCATAGCACCAGAGCTCCATGGCTTCAGAGCTCCATAGCACCATAGCTCCATACCTCCAGAGCTCCATAGCTCCATAGCTCCATACCTCCATAGCTCCATAGCACCAGAGCTCCATAGCTCCATAGCACCAGAGCTCCATGGCTTCAGAGCTCCATAGCACCATAGCTCCATACCTCCAGAGCTCCAGGGCTCCAAAGCTCCATACCTCCAGAGCTCCATACCTCCAGAGCTCCATACCTCCAGAGCTCCATAGCTCCATAGCACCAGAGCTCCATAGCTCCATAGCACCAGAGCTCCATAGCACCATAGCTCCATAGCACCAGAGCTCCATAGCTCCATAGCACCAGAGCTCCATAGCTCCATAGCACCAGAGCTCCATAGCTCCATAGCACCAGAGCTCCATACTTCCAGAGCTCCATAGCTCCATAGCTCCATAGCACCAGAGCTCCATAGCTCCATAGCACCAGAGCTCCATAGCTCCATAGCACCAGAGCTCCATACTTCCATAGCTCCATAGCTCCATACCTCCAGAGCTCCATAGCTCCATACCTCCAGAGCTCCATAGCTCCAGAGCTCCATAGCTCCATAGCACCAGAGCTCCATAGCTCCATAGCACCAGAGCTCCATACTTCCATAGCTCCAGGGCTCCATAGCTCCAGGGCTCCATAGCTCCATACCTCCAGAGCTCCATAGCTCCATACCTCCAGAGCTCCATAGCTCCATACTTCCAGAGCTCCATAGCTCCATAGCACCAGAGCTCCATAGCTCCATAGCACCAGAGCTCCATAGCTCCATAGCACCAGAGCTCCATAGCTCCATAGCACCAGAGCTCCATAGCTCCATAGCTCCAGGGCTCCATAGCTCCATAGCTCCAGGGCTCCATAGCTCCATAGCTCCAGGGCTCCATAGCTCCAGGGCTCCAGGGCTCCATAGCTCCATACCTCCAGAGCTCCATAGCTCCATACTTCCAGAGCTCCATAGCTCCATAGCTCCATACTTCCATAGCTCCATAGCTCCATACTTCCATAGCACCAGAGCTCCATACCTCCAGAGCTCCATAGCTCCAGCCTGGGTGGCTGGTGGCTCCATAGCTCCATACTTCCATAGCTCCAGTCAGAGAGTTGGCGAAAATTGCACTAAGTGCGAAAGCCCATTCATTTACAACGGCGTGTCCACAAGGCGGCGACATTTCCCCGTTACCGGTGGCTGCGCGGCGGGTGAGTGACAGAGCTTATCCGAGCGGCTGGAACTCTGCGCCGGCGTGGTCGAGCGTGAGGCCTCGGCCCTTTGGCTGCCTGGTACCTAAAACACTTCCATTGATCCAGCCACGGAGGGTGCTGGCTGGTGGCTCCATACCTCCATAGCTCCATAGCACCAGAGCTCCATAGCTCCATAGCACCAGAGCTCCATGGCTTCAGAGCTCCATAGCACCATAGCTCCATACCTCCAGAGCTCCAGGGCTCCATAGCTCCATACCTCCAGAGCTCCATACCTCCAGAGCTCCATACCTCCAGAGCTCCATAGCACCAGAGCTCCATGGCTTCAGAGCTCCATAGCACCATAGCTCCATACCTCCAGAGCTCCAGGGCTCCATAGCTCCATACCTCCAGGGCTCCATACCTCCAGAGCTCCATACCTCCAGAGCTCCATAGCACCAGAGCTCCATGGCTTCAGAGCTCCATAGCACCATAGCTCCATACCTCCAGAGCTCCAGGGCTCCATAGCTCCATACCTCCAGAGCTCCATACCTCCAGAGCTCCATACCTCCAGAGCTCCAGAGCTCCATAGCACCAGAGCTCCATGGCTTCAGAGCTCCATAGCACCATAGCTCCATACCTCCAGAGCTCCAGGGCTCCATAGCTCCATACCTCCAGAGCTCCATACCTCCAGAGCTCCAGAGCTCCATAGCACCAGAGCTCCATAGCACCAGAGCTCCATAGCACCAGAGCTCCATAGCACCAGAGCTCCATAGCTCCATAGCACCAGAGCTCCATAGCTCCATAGCACCAGAGCACCATAGCTCCATAGCACCAGAGCTCCATAGCTCCATAGCACCAGAGCTCCATAGCTCCATAGCACCAGAGCTCCATAGCTCCATAGCACCAGAGCTCCATACTTCCAGAGCTCCATAGCTCCATAGCTCCATAGCACCAGAGCTCCATAGCTCCATAGCACCAGAGCTCCATAGCTCCATAGCACCAGAGCTCCATACTTCCATAGCTCCATAGCTCCATACCTCCAGAGCTCCATAGCTCCATACCTCCAGAGCTCCATAGCTCCAGAGCTCCATAGCTCCATAGCACCAGAGCTCCATAGCTCCATAGCACCAGAGCTCCATACTTCCATAGCTCCAGGGCTCCATAGCTCCAGGGCTCCATAGCTCCATACCTCCAGAGCTCCATAGCTCCATACCTCCAGAGCTCCATAGCTCCATACTTCCAGAGCTCCATAGCTCCATAGCACCAGAGCTCCATAGCTCCATAGCACCAGAGCTCCATAGCTCCATAGCACCAGAGCTCCATAGCTCCATAGCACCAGAGCTCCATAGCTCCATAGCTCAAGGGCTCCATAGCTCCATAGCTCCAGGGCTCCATAGCTCCATAGCTCCAGGGCTCCATAGCTCCAGGGCTCCAGGGCTCCATAGCTCCATACCTCCAGAGCTCCATAGCTCCATACTTCCAGAGCTCCATAGCTCCATAGCTCCATACTTCCATAGCTCCATAGCTCCATACTTCCATAGCACCAGAGCTCCATACCTCCAGAGCTCCATAGCTCCAGCCTGGGTGGCTGGTGGCTCCATAGCTCCATACTTCCATAGCTCCAGTCAGAGAGTTGGCGAAAATTGCACTAAGTGCGAAAGCCCATTCATTTACAACGGCGTGTCCACAAGGCGGCGACATTTCCCCGTTACCGGTGGCTGCGCGGCGGGTGAGTGACAGAGCTTATCCGAGCGGCTGGAACTCTGCGCCGGCGTGGTCGAGCGTGAGGCCTCGGCCCTTTGGCTGCCTGGTACCTAAAACACTTCCATTGATCCAGCCACGGAGGGTGCTGGCTGGTGGCTCCATACCTCCATAGCTCCATAGCACCAGAGCTCCATAGCTCCATAGCACCAGAGCTCCATGGCTTCAGAGCTCCATAGCACCATAGCTCCATACCTCCAGAGCTCCAGGGCTCCATAGCTCCATACCTCCAGAGCTCCATACCTCCAGAGCTCCATACCTCCAGAGCTCCATAGCACCAGAGCTCCATGGCTTCAGATTTCCATAGCACCATAGCTCCATACCTCCAGAGCTCCAGGGCTCCATAGCTCCATACCTCCAGAGCTCCATACCTCCAGAGCTCCATACCTCCAGAGCTCCATAGCACCAGAGCTCCATGGCTTCAGAGCTCCATAGCACCATAGCTCCATACCTCCAGAGCTCCAGGGCTCCATAGCTCCATACCTCCAGAGCTCCATACCTCCAGAGCTCCATACCTCCAGAGCTCCAGAGCTCCATAGCACCAGAGCTCCATGGCTTCAGAGCTCCATAGCACCATAGCTCCATACCTCCAGAGCTCCAGGGCTCCATAGCTCCATACCTCCAGAGCTCCATACCTCCAGAGCTCCAGAGCTCCATAGCACCAGAGCTCCATGGCTTCAGAGCTCCATAGCACCATAGCTCCATACCTCCAGAGCTCCAGGGCTCCATAGCTCCATACCTCCAGAGCTCCATACCTCCAGAGCTCCATACCTCCAGAGCTCCATAGCTCCATAGCACCAGAGCTCCATAGCTCCATAGCACCAGAGCTCCATAGCACCAGAGCTCCATAGCACCAGAGCTCCATAGCTCCATAGCACCAGAGCTCCATAGCTCCATAGCACCAGAGCTCCATAGCTCCATAGCACCAGAGCTCCATACTTCCAGAGCTCCATAGCTCCATAGCTCCATAGCACCAGAGCTCCATAGCTCCATAGCACCAGAGCTCCATGGCTTCAGAGCTCCATAGCACCATAGCTCCATACCTCCAGAGCTCCAGGGCTCCATAGCTCCATACCTCCAGAGCTCCATACCTCCAGAGCTCCATACCTCCAGAGCTCCATAGCACCAGAGCTCCATAGCTCCATAGCACCAGAGCTCCATAGCACCAGAGCTCCATAGCACCAGAGCTCCATAGCTCCATAGCACCAGAGCTCCATAGCTCCATAGCACCAGAGCTCCATACTTCCAGAGCTCCATAGCTCCATAGCTCCATAGCACCAGAGCTCCATAGCTCCATAGCACCAGAGCTCCATAGCTCCATAGCACCAGAGCTCCATACTTCCATAGCTCCATAGCTCCATACCTCCAGAGCTCCATAGCTCCATAGCTCCATACCTCCAGAGCTCCATAGCTCCAGAGCTCCATAGCTCCATAGCTCCATAGCACCAGAGCTCCATAGCTCCATAGCACCAGAGCTCCATACTTCCATAGCTCCAGGGCTCCATAGCTCCAGGGCTCCATACCTCCAGAGCTCCATAGCTCCATACTTCCAGAGCTCCATAGCTCCATACTTCCATAGCTCCATACTTCCATACCTCCATAGCTCCATACTTCCATAGCACCAGAGCTCCATACTTCCATAGCACCAGAGCTCCATACCTCCAGAGCTCCAGAGCTCCAGCCTGGGTGGCTGGTGGCTCCATAGCTCCATACTTCCATAGCTCTAAGTCAGAGAGTTGGCGAAAATTGCACTAAGTGCGAAAGCCCATTCATTTACAACGGCGTGTCCACAAGGCGGCGACATTTCCCCGTTACCGGTGGCTGCGCGGCGGGTGAGTGACAGAGCTTATCCGAGCGGCTGGAACTCTGCGCCGGCGTGGTCGAGCGTGAGGCCTCGGCCCTTTGGCTGCCTGGTACCTAAAACACTTCCATTGATCCAGCCACGGAGGGTGCTGGCTGGTGGCTCCATACCTCCATAGCTCCATAGCACCAGAGCTCCATAGCTCCATAGCACCAGAGCTCCATGGCTTCAGAGCTCCATAGCACCATAGCTCCATACCTCCAGAGCTCCAGGGCTCCATAGCTCCATACCTCCAGAGCTCCATACCTCCAGAGCTCCATACCTCCAGAGCTCCATAGCACCAGAGCTCCATGGCTTCAGAGCTCCATAGCACCATAGCTCCATACCTCCAGAGCTCCAGGGCTCCATAGCTCCATACCTCCAGAGCTCCATACCTCCAGAGCTCCATACCTCCAGAGCTCCAGAGCTCCATAGCACCAGAGCTCCATGGCTTCAGAGCTCCATAGCACCATAGCTCCATACCTCCAGAGCTCCAGGGCTCCATAGCTCCATACCTCCAGAGCTCCATACCTCCAGAGCTCCAGAGCTCCATAGCACCAGAGCTCCATGGCTTCAGAGCTCCATAGCACCATAGCTCCATACCTCCAGAGCTCCAGGGCTCCATAGCTCCATACCTCCAGAGCTCCATACCTCCAGAGCTCCAGAGCTCCATAGCACCAGAGCTCCATGGCTTCAGAGCTCCATAGCACCATAGCTCCATACCTCCAGAGCTCCAGGGCTCCAAAGCTCCATACCTCCAGAGCTCCATACCTCCAGAGCTCCATACCTCCAGAGCTCCATAGCTCCATAGCACCAGAGCTCCATAGCTCCATAGCACCAGAGCTCCATAGCACCAGAGCTCCATAGCACCAGAGCTCCATAGCTCCATAGCACCAGAGCTCCATAGCTCCATAGCACCAGAGCTCCATAGCTCCATAGCACCAGAGCTCCATACTTCCAGAGCTCCATAGCTCCATAGCTCCATAGCACCAGAGCTCCATAGCTCCATAGCACCAGAGCTCCATAGCTCCATAGCACCAGAGCTCCATACTTCCATAGCTCCATAGCTCCATACCTCCAGAGCTCCATAGCTCCATAGCTCCATACCTCCAGAGCTCCATAGCTCCAGAGCTCCATAGCTCCATAGCACCAGAGCTCCATAGCTCCATAGCACCAGAGCTCCATACTTCCATAGCTCCAGGGCTCCATAGCTCCAGGGCTCCATAGCTCCATACCTCCAGAGCTCCATAGCTCCATACTTCCAGAGCTCCATAGCTCCATAGCACCAGAGCTCCATAGCTCCATAGCACCAGAGCTCCATAGCTCCATAGCACCAGAGCTCCATAGCTCCATAGCACCAGAGCTCCATAGCTCCATAGCTCCAGGGCTCCATAGCTCCATAGCTCCAGGGCTCCATAGCTCCATAGCTCCAGGGCTCCATAGCTCCATAGCTCCATACCTCCAGAGCTCCATACCTCCAGAGCTCCATACCTCCATAGCACCAGAGCTCCATAGCTCCAGGGCTCCAGGGCTCCATAGCTCCATACCTCCAGAGCTCCATAGCTCCATACTTCCAGAGCTCCATAGCTCCATAGCTCCATACTTCCATAGCTCCATAGCTCCATACTTCCATAGCACCTGAGCTCCATACCTCCAGAGCTCCATAGCTCCAGCCTGGGTGGCTGGTGGCTCCATAGCTCCATACTTCCATAGCTCTAAGTCAGAGAGTTGGCGAAAATTGCACTAAGTGCGAAAGCCCATTCATTTACAACGGCGTGTCCGCCAGGCGGCGACATTTCCCCGTTACCGGTGGCTGCGCGGCGGGTGAGTGACAGAGCTTATCCGAGCGGCTGGAACTCTGCGCCGGCGTGGTCGAGCGTGAGGCCTCGGCCCTTTGGCTGCCTGGTACCTAAAACACTTCCATTGATCCAGCCACGGAGGGTGCTGGCTGGTGGCTCCATACCTCCATAGCTCCATAGCACCAGAGCTCCATAGCTCCATAGCACCAGAGCTCCATGGCTTCAGAGCTCCATAGCACCATAGCTCCATACCTCCAGAGCTCCAGGGCTCCATAGCTCCATACCTCCAGAGCTCCATACCTCCAGAGCTCCATACCTCCAGAGCTCCATAGCACCAGAGCTCCATGGCTTCAGAGCTCCATAGCACCATAGCTCCATACCTCCAGAGCTCCAGGGCTCCATAGCTCCATACCTCCAGAGCTCCATACCTCCAGAGCTCCATACCTCCAGAGCTCCATAGCACCAGAGCTCCATGGCTTCAGAGCTCCATAGCACCATAGCTCCATACCTCCAGAGCTCCAGGGCTCCATAGCTCCATACCTCCAGAGCTCCATACCTCCAGAGCTCCATACCTCCAGAGCTCCAGAGCTCCATAGCACCAGAGCTCCATGGCTTCAGAGCTCCATAGCTCCATACCTCCAGAGCTCCAGGGCTCCATAGCTCCATACCTCCAGAGCTCCATACCTCCAGAGCTCCAGAGCTCCATAGCACCAGAGCTCCATGGCTTCAGAGCTCCATAGCACCATAGCTCCATACCTCCAGAGCTCCAGGGCTCCATAGCTCCATACCTCCAGAGCTCCATACCTCCAGAGCTCCATACCTCCAGAGCTCCATAGCTCCATAGCACCAGAGTTCCATAGCTCCATAGCACCAGAGCTCCATAGCACCAGAGCTCCATAGCACCAGAGCTCCATAGCTCCATAGCACCAGAGCTCCATAGCTCCATAGCACCAGAGCTCCATACTTCCAGAGCTCCATAGCTCCATAGCTCCATAGCACCAGAGCTCCATAGCTCCATAGCACCAGAGCTCCATAGCTCCATAGCACCAGAGCTCCATACTTCCATAGCTCCATACCTCCAGAGCTCCATAGCTCCATAGCTCCATACCTCCAGAGCTCCAGGGCTCCATAGCTCCATACCTCCAGAGCTCCATACCTCCAGAGCTCCATACCTCCAGAGCTCCATAGCTCCATAGCACCAGAGCTCCATAGCTCCATAGCACCAGAGCTCCATAGCACCAGAGCTCCATAGCACCAGAGCTCCATAGCTCCATAGCACCAGAGCTCCATAGCTCCATAGCACCAGAGCTCCATAGCTCCATAGCACCAGAGCTCCATACTTCCAGAGCTCCATAGCTCCATAGCTCCATAGCACCAGAGCTCCATAGCTCCATAGCACCAGAGCTCCATGGCTTCAGAGCTCCATAGCACCATAGCTCCATACCTCCAGAGCTCCAGGGCTCCATAGCTCCATACCTCCAGAGCTCCATACCTCCAGAGCTCCATACCTCCAGAGCTCCATAGCACCAGAGCTCCATAGCTCCATAGCACCAGAGCTCCATAGCACCAGAGCTCCATAGCACCAGAGCTCCATAGCTCCATAGCACCAGAGCTCCATAGCTCCATAGCACCAGAGCTCCATACTTCCAGAGCTCCATAGCTCCATAGCTCCATAGCACCAGAGCTCCATAGCTCCATAGCACCAGAGCTCCATAGCTCCATAGCACCAGAGCTCCATACTTCCATAGCTCCATAGCTCCATACCTCCAGAGCTCCATAGCTCCATAGCTCCATACCTCCAGAGCTCCATAGCTCCAGAGCTCCATAGCTCCATAGCTCCATAGCACCAGAGCTCCATAGCTCCATAGCACCAGAGCTCCATACTTCCATAGCTCCAGGGCTCCATAGCTCCAGGGCTCCATACCTCCAGAGCTCCATAGCTCCATACTTCCAGAGCTCCATAGCTCCATACTTCCATAGCTCCATACTTCCATACCTCCATAGCTCCATACTTCCATAGCACCAGAGCTCCATACTTCCATAGCACCAGAGCTCCATACCTCCAGAGCTCCAGAGCTCCAGCCTGGGTGGCTGGTGGCTCCATAGCTCCATACTTCCATAGCTCTAAGTCAGAGAGTTGGCGAAAATTGCACTAAGTGCGAAAGCCCATTCATTTACAACGGCGTGTCCACAAGGCGGCGACATTTCCCCGTTACCGGTGGCTGCGCGGCGGGTGAGTGACAGAGCTTATCCGAGCGGCTGGAACTCTGCGCCGGCGTGGTCGAGCGTGAGGCCTCGGCCCTTTGGCTGCCTGGTACCTAAAACACTTCCATTGATCCAGCCACGGAGGGTGCTGGCTGGTGGCTCCATACCTCCATAGCTCCATAGCACCAGAGCTCCATAGCTCCATAGCACCAGAGCTCCATGGCTTCAGAGCTCCATAGCACCATAGCTCCATACCTCCAGAGCTCCAGGGCTCCATAGCTCCATACCTCCAGAGCTCCATACCTCCAGAGCTCCATACCTCCAGAGCTCCATAGCACCAGAGCTCCATGGCTTCAGAGCTCCATAGCACCATAGCTCCATACCTCCAGAGCTCCAGGGCTCCATAGCTCCATACCTCCAGAGCTCCAGAGCTCCATAGCACCAGAGCTCCATGGCTTCAGAGCTCCATAGCACCATAGCTCCATACCTCCAGAGCTCCAGGGCTCCATAGCTCCATACCTCCAGAGCTCCATACCTCCAGAGCTCCAGAGCTCCATAGCACCAGAGCTCCATGGCTTCAGAGCTCCATAGCACCATAGCTCCATACCTCCAGAGCTCCAGGGCTCCATAGCTCCATACCTCCAGAGCTCCATACCTCCAGAGCTCCAGAGCTCCATAGCACCAGAGCTCCATGGCTTCAGAGCTCCATAGCACCATAGCTCCATACCTCCAGAGCTCCAGGGCTCCAAAGCTCCATACCTCCAGAGCTCCATACCTCCAGAGCTCCATACCTCCAGAGCTCCATAGCTCCATAGCACCAGAGCTCCATAGCTCCATAGCACCAGAGCTCCATAGCACCAGAGCTCCATAGCACCAGAGCTCCATAGCTCCATAGCACCAGAGCTCCATAGCTCCATAGCACCAGAGCTCCATAGCTCCATAGCACCAGAGCTCCATACTTCCAGAGCTCCATAGCTCCATAGCTCCATAGCACCAGAGCTCCATAGCTCCATAGCACCAGAGCTCCATAGCTCCATAGCACCAGAGGTCCATACTTCCATAGCTCCATAGCTCCATACCTCCAGAGCTCCATAGCTCCATAGCTCCATACCTCCAGAGCTCCATAGCTCCAGAGCTCCATAGCTCCATAGCACCAGAGCTCCAGAGCTCCATAGCTCCATAGCACCAGAGCTCCATACTTCCATAGCTCCAGGGCTCCATAGCTCCAGGGCTCCATAGCTCCATACCTCCAGAGCTCCATAGCTCCATACTTCCAGAGCTCCATAGCTCCATAGCACCAGAGCTCCATAGCTCCATAGCACCAAAGCTCCATAGCTCCATAGCACCAGAGCTCCATAGCTCCATAGCACCAGAGCTCCATAGCTCCATAGCTCCAGGGCTCCATAGCTCCATAGCTCCAGGGCTCCATAGCTCCAGGGCTCCATAGCTCCATAGCTCCATACCTCCAGAGCTCCATACCTCCAGAGCTCCGTACCTCCATAGCACCAGAGCTCCATAGCTCCAGGGCTCCAGGGCTCCATAGCTCCATACCTCCAGAGCTCCATAGCTCCATACTTCCAGAGCTCCATAGCTCCATAGCTCCATACTTCCATAGCTCCATAGCTCCATACTTCCATAGCACCTGAGCTCCATACCTCCAGAGCTCCATAGCTCCAGCCTGGGTGGCTGGTGGCTCCATAGCTCCATACTTCCATAGCTCTAAGTCAGAGAGTTGGCGAAAATTGCACTAAGTGCGAAAGCCCATTCATTTACAACGGCGTGTCCGCCAGGCGGCGACATTTCCCCGTTACCGGTGGCTGCGCGGCGGGTGAGTGACAGAGCTTATCCGAGCGGCTGGAACTCTGCGCCGGCGTGGTCGAGCGTGAGGCCTCGGCCCTTTGGCTGCCTGGTACCTAAAACACTTCCATTGATCCAGCCACGGAGGGTGCTGGCTGGTGGCTCCATACCTCCATAGCTCCATAGCACCAGAGCTCCATAGCTCCATAGCACCAGAGCTCCATGGCTTCAGAGCTCCATAGCACCATAGCTCCATACCTCCAGAGCTCCAGGGCTCCATAGCTCCATACCTCCAGAGCTCCATACCTCCAGAGCTCCATACCTCCAGAGCTCCATAGCACCAGAGCTCCATGGCTTCAGAGCTCCATAGCACCATAGCTCCATACCTCCAGAGCTCCAGGGCTCCATAGCTCCATACCTCCAGAGCTCCATACCTCCAGAGCTCCATACCTCCAGAGCTCCATAGCACCAGAGCTCCATGGCTTCAGAGCTCCATAGCACCATAGCTCCATACCTCCAGAGCTCCAGGGCTCCATAGCTCCATACCTCCAGAGCTCCATACCTCCAGAGCTCCATACCTCCAGAGCTCCAGAGCTCCATAGCACCAGAGCTCCATGGCTTCAGAGCTCCATAGCACCATAGCTCCATACCTCCAGAGCTCCAGGGCTCCATAGCTCCATACCTCCAGAGCTCCATACCTCCAGAGCTCCAGAGCTCCATAGCACCAGAGCTCCATGGCTTCAGAGCTCCATAGCACCATAGCTCCATACCTCCAGAGCTCCAGGGCTCCATAGCTCCATACCTCCAGAGCTCCATACCTCCAGAGCTCCATACCTCCAGAGCTCCATAGCTCCATAGCACCAGAGCTCCATAGCTCCATAGCACCAGAGCTCCATAGCACCAGAGCTCCATAGCACCAGAGCTCCATAGCTCCATAGCACCAGAGCTCCATAGCTCCATAGCACCAGAGCTCCATAGCACCAGAGCTCCATACTTCCAGAGCTCCATAGCTCCATAGCTCCATAGCACCAGAGCTCCATAGCTCCATAGCACCAGAGCTCCATGGCTTCAGAGCTCCATAGCACCATAGCTCCATACCTCCAGAGCTCCAGGGCTCCATAGCTCCATACCTCCAGAGCTCCATACCTCCAGAGCTCCATACCTCCAGAGCTCCATAGCACCAGAGCTCCATAGCTCCATAGCACCAGAGCTCCATAGCACCAGAGCTCCATAGCACCAGAGCTCCATAGCTCCATAGCACCAGAGCTCCATAGCTCCATAGCACCAGAGCTCCATACTTCCAGAGCTCCATAGCTCCATAGCTCCATAGCACCAGAGCTCCATAGCTCCATAGCACCAGAGCTCCATAGCTCCATAGCACCAGAGCTCCATACTTCCATAGCTCCATAGCTCCATACCTCCAGAGCTCCATAGCTCCATAGCTCCATACCTCCAGAGCTCCATAGCTCCAGAGCTCCATAGCTCCATAGCTCCATAGCACCAGAGCTCCATAGCTCCATAGCACCAGAGCTCCATACTTCCATAGCTCCAGGGCTCCATAGCTCCAGGGCTCCATACCTCCAGAGCTCCATAGCTCCATACTTCCAGAGCTCCATAGCTCCATACTTCCATAGCTCCATACTTCCATACCTCCATAGCTCCATACTTCCATAGCACCAGAGCTCCATACTTCCATAGCACCAGAGCTCCATACCTCCAGAGCTCCAGAGCTCCAGCCTGGGTGGCTGGTGGCTCCATAGCTCCATACTTCCATAGCTCTAAGTCAGAGAGTTGGCGAAAATTGCACTAAGTGCGAAAGCCCATTCATTTACAACGGCGTGTCCACAAGGCGGCGACATTTCCCCGTTACCGGTGGCTGCGCGGCGGGTGAGTGACAGAGCTTATCCGAGCGGCTGGAACTCTGCGCCGGCGTGGTCGAGCGTGAGGCCTCGGCCCTTTGGCTGCCTGGTACCTAAAACACTTCCATTGATCCAGCCACGGAGGGTGCTGGCTGGTGGCTCCATACCTCCATAGCTCCATAGCACCAGAGCTCCATAGCTCCATAGCACCAGAGCTCCATGGCTTCAGAGCTCCATAGCACCATAGCTCCATACCTCCAGAGTTCCAGGGCTCCATAGCTCCATACCTCCAGAGCTCCATACCTCCAGAGCTCCATACCTCCAGAGCTCCATAGCACCAGAGCTCCATGGCTTCAGAGCTCCATAGCACCATAGCTCCATACCTCCAGAGCTCCAGGGCTCCATAGCTCCATACCTCCAGAGCTCCAGAGCTCCATAGCACCAGAGCTCCATGGCTTCAGAGCTCCATAGCACCATAGCTCCATACCTCCAGAGCTCCAGGGCTCCATAGCTCCATACCTCCAGAGCTCCATACCTCCAGAGCTCCAGAGCTCCATAGCACCAGAGCTCCATGGCTTCAGAGCTCCATAGCACCATAGCTCCATACCTCCAGAGCTCCAGGGCTCCATAGCTCCATACCTCCAGAGCTCCATACCTCCAGAGCTCCAGAGCTCCATAGCACCAGAGCTCCATGGCTTCAGAGCTCCATAGCACCATAGCTCCATACCTCCAGAGCTCCAGGGCTCCAAAGCTCCATACCTCCAGAGCTCCATACCTCCAGAGCTCCATACCTCCAGAGCTCCATAGCTCCATAGCACCAGAGCTCCATAGCTCCATAGCACCAGAGCTCCATAGCACCAGAGCTCCATAGCACCAGAGCTCCATAGCTCCATAGCACCAGAGCTCCATAGCTCCATAGCACCAGAGCTCCATAGCTCCATAGCACCAGAGCTCCATACTTCCAGAGCTCCATAGCTCCATAGCTCCATAGCACCAGAGCTCCATAGCTCCATAGCACCAGAGCTCCATAGCTCCATAGCACCAGAGCTCCATACTTCAATAGCTCCATAGCTCCATACCTCCAGAGCTCCATAGCTCCATAGCTCCATACCTCCAGAGCTCCATAGCTCCAGAGCTCCATAGCTCCATAGCACCAGAGCTCCATAGCTCCATAGCACCAGAGCTCCATACTTCCATAGCTCCAGGGCTCCATAGCTCCAGGGCTCCATAGCTCCATACCTCCAGAGCTCCATAGCTCCATACTTCCAGAGCTCCATAGCTCCATAGCACCAGAGCTCCATAGCTCCATAGCACCAGAGCTCCATAGCTCCATAGCACCAGAGCTCCATAGCTCCATAGCACCAGAGCTCCATAGCTCCATAGCTCCAGGGCTCCATAGCTCCATAGCTCCAGGGCTCCATAGCTCCATAGCTCCAGGGCTCCATAGCTCCATAGCTCCATACCTCCAGAGCTCCATACCTCCAGAGCTCCATACCTCCATAGCACCAGAGCTCCATAGCTCCAGGGCTCCAGGGCTCCATAGCTCCATACCTCCAGAGCTCCATAGCTCCATACTTCCATAGCTCCATAGCTCCATAGCTCCATACTTCCATAGCTCCATAGCTCCATACTTCCATAGCACCTGAGCTCCATACCTCCAGAGCTCCATAGCTCCAGCCTGGGTGGCTGGTGGCTCCATAGCTCCATACTTCCATAGCTCTAAGTCAGAGAGTTGGCGAAAATTGCACTAAGTGCGAAAGCCCATTCATTTACAACGGCGTGTCCGCCAGGCGGCGACATTTCCCCGTTACCGGTGGCTGCGCGGCGGGTGAGTGACAGAGCTTATCCGAGCGGCTGGAACTCTGCGCCGGCGTGGTCGAGCGTGAGGCCTCGGCCCTTTGGCTGCCTGGTACCTAAAACACTTCCATTGATCCAGCCACGGAGGGTGCTGGCTGGTGGCTCCATACCTCCATAGCTCCATAGCACCAGAGCTCCATAGCTCCATAGCACCAGAGCTCCATGGCTTCAGAGCTCCATAGCACCATAGCTCCATACCTCCAGAGCTCCAGGGCTCCATAGCTCCATACCTCCAGAGCTCCATACCTCCAGAGCTCCATACCTCCAGAGCTCCATAGCACCAGAGCTCCATGGCTTCAGAGCTCCATAGCACCATAGCTCCATACCTCCAGAGCTCCAGGGCTCCATAGCTCCATACCTCCAGAGCTCCATACCTCCAGAGCTCCATACCTCCAGAGCTCCATAGCACCAGAGCTCCATGGCTTCAGAGCTCCATAGCACCATAGCTCCATACCTCCAGAGCTCCAGGGCTCCATAGCTCCATACCTCCAGAGCTCCATACCTCCAGAGCTCCATACCTCCAGAGCTCCAGAGCTCCATAGCACCAGAGCTCCATGGCTTCAGAGCTCCATAGCTCCATACCTCCAGAGCTCCAGGGCTCCATAGCTCCATACCTCCAGAGCTCCATACCTCCAGAGCTCCAGAGCTCCATAGCACCAGAGCTCCATGGCTTCAGAGCTCCATAGCACCATAGCTCCATACCTCCAGAGCTCCAGGGCTCCATAGCTCCATACCTCCAGAGCTCCATACCTCCAGAGCTCCATACCTCCAGAGCTCCATAGCTCCATAGCACCAGAGCTCCATAGCTCCATAGCACCAGAGCTCCATAGCACCAGAGCTCCATAGCACCAGAGCTCCATAGCTCCATAGCACCAGAGCTCCATAGCTCCATAGCACCAGAGCTCCATACTTCCAGAGCTCCATAGCTCCATAGCTCCATAGCACCAGAGCTCCATAGCTCCATAGCACCAGAGCTCCATAGCTCCATAGCACCAGAGCTCCATACTTCCATAGCTCCATACCTCCAGAGCTCCATAGCTCCATAGCTCCATACCTCCAGAGCTCCATAGCTCCAGAGCTCCATAGCTCCATAGCTCCATAGCACCAGAGCTCCATAGCTCCATAGCACCAGAGCTCCATACTTCCATAGCTCCAGGGCTCCATAGCTCCAGGGCTCCATACCTCCAGAGCTCCATAGCTCCATACTTCCAGAGCTCCATAGCTCCATACTTCCATAGCTCCATACTTCCATACCTCCATAGCTCCATACTTCCATAGCACCAGAGCTCCATACTTCCATAGCACCAGAGCTCCATACCTCCAGAGCTCCAGAGCTCCAGCCTGGGTGGCTGGTGGCTCCATAGCTCCATACTTCCATAGCTCTAAGTCAGAGAGTTGGCGAAAATTGCACTAAGTGCGAAAGCCCATTCATTTACAACGGCGTGTCCACAAGGCGGCGACATTTCCCCGTTACCGGTGGCTGCGCGGCGGGTGAGTGACAGAGCTTATCCGAGCGGCTGGAACTCTGCGCCGGCGTGGTCGAGCGTGAGGCCTCGGCCCTTTGGCTGCCTGGTACCTAAAACACTTCCATTGATCCAGCCACGGAGGGTGCTGGCTGGTGGCTCCATACCTCCATAGCTCCATAGCACCAGAGCTCCATAGCTCCATAGCACCAGAGCTCCATGGCTTCAGAGCTCCATAGCACCATAGCTCCATACCTCCAGAGCTCCAGGGCTCCAAAGCTCCATACCTCCAGAGCTCCATACCTCCAGAGCTCCATACCTCCAGAGCTCCATAGCACCAGAGCTCCATGGCTTCAGAGCTCCATAGCACCATAGCTCCATACCTCCAGAGCTCCAGGGCTCCATAGCTCCATACCTCCAGAGCTCCATACCTCCAGAGCTCCATACCTCCAGAGCTCCATAGCACCAGAGCTCCATGGCTTCAGAGCTCCATAGCACCATAGCTCCATACCTCCAGAGCTCCAGGGCTCCATAGCTCCATACCTCCAGAGCTCCATACCTCCAGAGCTCCATACCTCCAGAGCTCCATAGCACCAGAGCTCCATGGCTTCAGAGCTCCATAGCACCATAGCTCCATACCTCCAGAGCTCCAGGGCTCCATAGCTCCATACCTCCAGAGCTCCATACCTCCAGAGCTCCATACCTCCAGAGCTCCAGAGCTCCATAGCACCAGAGCTCCATGGCTTCAGAGCTCCATAGCACCATAGCTCCATACCTCCAGAGCTCCAGGGCTCCATAGCTCCATACCTCCAGAGCTCCATACCTCCAGAGCTCCAGAGCTCCATAGCACCAGAGCTCCATGGCTTCAGAGCTCCATAGCACCATAGCTCCATACCTCCAGAGCTCCAGGGCTCCATAGCTCCATACCTCCAGAGCTCCATACCTCCAGAGCTCCAGAGCTCCATAGCACCAGAGCTCCATGGCTTCAGAGCTCCATAGCACCATAGCTCCATACCTCCAGAGCTCCAGGGCTCCAAAGCTCCATACCTCCAGAGCTCCATACCTCCAGAGCTCCATACCTCCAGAGCTCCATAGCTCCATAGCACCAGAGCTCCATAGCTCCATAGCACCAGAGCTCCATAGCACCAGAGCTCCATAGCACCAGAGCTCCATAGCTCCATAGCACCAGAGCTCCATAGCTCCATAGCACCAGAGCTCCATAGCTCCATAGCACCAGAGCTCCATACTTCCAGAGCTCCATAGCTCCATAGCTCCATAGCACCAGAGCTCCATAGCTCCATAGCACCAGAGCTCCATAGCTCCATAGCACCAGAGGTCCATACTTCCATAGCTCCATAGCTCCATACCTCCAGAGCTCCATAGCTCCATAGCTCCATACCTCCAGAGCTCCATAGCTCCAGAGCTCCATAGCTCCATAGCACCAGAGCTCCAGAGCTCCATAGCTCCATAGCACCAGAGCTCCATACTTCCATAGCTCCAGGGCTCCATAGCTCCAGGGCTCCATAGCTCCATACCTCCAGAGCTCCATAGCTCCATACTTCCAGAGCTCCATAGCTCCATAGCACCAGAGCTCCATAGCTCCATAGCACCAAAGCTCCATAGCTCCATAGCACCAGAGCTCCATAGCTCCATAGCACCAGAGCTCCATAGCTCCATAGCTCCAGGGCTCCATAGCTCCATAGCTCCAGGGCTCCATAGCTCCAGGGCTCCATAGCTCCATAGCTCCATACCTCCAGAGCTCCATACCTCCAGAGCTCCGTACCTCCATAGCACCAGAGCTCCATAGCTCCAGGGCTCCAGGGCTCCATAGCTCCATACCTCCAGAGCTCCATAGCTCCATACTTCCAGAGCTCCATAGCTCCATAGCTCCATACTTCCATAGCTCCATAGCTCCATACTTCCATAGCACCTGAGCTCCATACCTTCAGAGCTCCATAGCACCATAGCTCCATACCTCCAGAGCTCCAGGGCTCCATAGCTCCATACCTCCAGAGCTCCATACCTCCAGAGCTCCATACCTCCAGAGCTCCATAGCACCAGAGCTCCATGGCTTCAGAGCTCCATAGCACCATAGCTCCATACCTCCAGAGCTCCAGGGCTCCATAGCTCCATACCTCCAGAGCTCCATACCTCCAGAGCTCCATACCTCCAGAGCTCCAGAGCTCCATAGCACCAGAGCTCCATGGCTTCAGAGCTCCATAGCACCATAGCTCCATACCTCCAGAGCTCCAGGGCTCCATAGCTCCATACCTCCAGAGCTCCATACCTCCAGAGCACCAGAGCTCCATAGCTCCATAGCACCAGAGCTCCATACTTTCAGAGCTCCATAGCTCCATAGCTCCATAGCACCAGAGCTCCATAGCTCCATAGCACCAGAGCTCCATGGCTTCAGAGCTCCATAGCACCATAGCTCCATACCTCCAGAGCTCCAGGGCTCCATAGCTCCATACCTCCAGAGCTCCATACCTCCAGAGCTCCATACCTCCAGAGCTCCATAGCACCAGAGCTCCATAGCTCCATAGCACCAGAGCTCCATAGCACCAGAGCTCCATAGCACCAGAGCTCCATAGCTCCATAGCACCAGAGCTCCATAGCTCCATAGCACCAGAGCTCCATACTTCCAGAGCTCCATAGCTCCATAGCTCCATAGCACCAGAGCTCCATAGCTCCATAGCACCAGAGCTCCATAGCTCCATAGCACCAGAGCTCCATACTTCCATAGCTCCATAGCTCCATACCTCCAGAGCTCCATAGCTCCATACCTCCAGAGCTCCATAGCTCCAGAGCTCCATAGCTCCATAGCACCAGAGCTCCATAGCTCCATAGCACCAGAGCTCCATACTTCCATAGCTCCAGGGCTCCATAGCTCCAGGGCTCCATAGCTCCATACCTCCAGAGCTCCATAGCTCCATACTTCCAGAGCTCCATAGCTCCATAGCACCAGAGCTCCATAGCTCCATAGCACCAGAGCTCCATAGCTCCATAGCACCAGAGCTCCATAGCTCCATAGCACCAGAGCTCCATAGCTCCATAGCTCCAGGGCTCCATAGCTCCATAGCTCCAGGGCTCCATAGCTCCATAGCTCCAGGGCTCCATAGCTCCATAGCTCCATACCTCCAGAGCTCCATACCTCCAGAGCTCCATACCTCCATAGCACCAGAGCTCCATAGCTCCAGGGCTCCAGGGCTCCATAGCTCCAGAGCTCCATAGCTCCATACTTCCAGAGCTCCATAGCTCCATAGCTCCATACTTCCATAGCTCCATAGCTCCATACTTCCATAGCACCTGAGCTCCATACCTCCAGAGCTCCATAGCTCCAGCCTGGGTGGCTGGTGGCTCCATAGCTCCATACTTCCATAGCTCTAAGTCAGAGAGTTGGCGAAAATTGCACTAAGTGCGAAAGCCCATTCATTTACAACGGCGTGTCCGCCAGGCGGCGACATTTCCCCGTTACCGGTGGCTGCGCGGCGGGTGAGTGACAGAGCTTATCCGAGCGGCTGGAACTCTGCGCCGGCGTGGTCGAGCGTGAGGCCTCGGCCCTTTGGCTGCCTGGTACCTAAAACACTTCCATTGATCCAGCCACGGAGGGTGCTGGCTGGTGGCTCCATACCTCCAGAGCTCCATAGCTCCATAGCACCAGAGCTCCATAGCACCAGAGCTCCAGAGCTCCATAGCACCAGAGCTCCATACCTCCAGAGCTCCATAGCTCCATAGCACCAGAGCTCCATAGCTCCATAGCACCAGAGCTCCATAGCTCCATAGCACCAGAGCTCCATAGCTCCATAGCACCAGAGCTCCATAGCTCCATAGCACCAGAGCTCCATACCTCCATAGCACCAGAGCTCCATAGCTCCATAGCACCAGAGCTCCATACTTCCATAGCTCCATACTTCCATAGCACCAGAGCTCCATAGCTCCATAGCACCAGAGCTCCATACTTCCATAGCTCCATACTTCCATAGCACCAGAGCTCCATACTTCCATAGCACCAGAGCTCCATACTTCCATAGCACCAGAGCTCCATAGCTCCATAGCACCAGAGCTCCATAGCTCCATAGCACCAGAGCTCCATAGCTCCATAGCACCAGAGCTCCATAGCTCCATAGCACCAGGGCTCCATACTTCCATAGCTCCATACTTCCATAGCACCAGAGCTCCATAGCTCCATAGCACCAGAGCTCCATACTTCCATAGCTCCATACTTCCATAGCACCAGAGCTCCATACTTCCATAGCACCAGAGCTCCATACTTCCATAGCACCAGAGCTCCATACCTCCAGAGCTCCATAGCTCCAGCCTGGGTGGCTGGTGGCTCCATAGCTCCATACTTCCATAGCTCTAAGTCAGAGAGTTGGCGAAAATTGCACTAAGTGCGAAAGCCCATTCATTTACAACGGCGTGTCCACAAGGCGGCGACATTTCCCCGTTACCGGTGGCTGCGCGGCGGGTGAGTGGCAGAGCTTATCCGAGCGGCTGGAACTCTGCGCCGGCGTGGTCGAGCGGCTGGCCTCGGTAGTTGAGGTACCAGGGGTGGGCCGGGGAGCTCCAGGCGGGGCTTGTGAGAGAGTGAAGCCGAGCGGCTGGAACTCTGGGCCGGCGTGGTTGAGCCACGGAGGGTGCTGGCTGGTGGCTCCATAGCTCCAGAGCTCCATACTTCCATAGCTCCATAGCTCCATACTTCCATAGCTCCAGACTTCCATAGCTCCATAGCTCCATACTTCCATAGCTCCATAGCTCCATACTTCCATAGCACCAGAGCTCCATAGCTCCATAGCACCAGAGCTCCATAGCTCCATAGCACCAGAGCTCCATAGCTCCATACTTCCATAGCACCAGAGCTCCATACTTCCATAGCACCAGTCACAGAGTTGGCGAAAATTGCACTAAGTGCGAAAGCCCATTCATTTACAACGGCGTGTCCACAAGGCGGCGACATTTCCCCGTTACCGGTGGCTGCGCGGCGGGAGAGTGGCAGAGCTCATCCGAGCGGCTGGAACTCTGCGCCGGCGTGGTCGAGCGGCTGGCCTCGGTAGTTGAGGTACCAGGGGTGGGCCGGGGAGCTCCAGGCGGGTCTTGTGAGAGAGTGAAGCCGAACGGCTGGAACTCTCGGCCGGCCTGGTCGAGCGGCTGGCCTCGGTAGTTGAGGTACCAGGGGCGGGCTGGGGAGCTCCAGGCGGGGCTTGTGAGAGAGTGAAGCCGAGCGGCTGGAACTCTGGGCCGGCGTGGTTGAGCCACGGAGGGTGCTGGCTGGTGGCTCCATAGCTCCATAGCTCCAGAGCTCCATACTTCCATAGCTCCATAGCTCCATACTTCCATAGCTCCAGACTTCCATAGCTCCATAGCTCCATAGCTCCATAGCTCCATAGCTCCAGAGCTCCATAACTCCATACTTCCATAGATCCATAGCTCCATAGCTCCATACTTCCATAGCTCCATAGCTCCATACTTCCATAGCTCCATAGCTCCAGAGCTCCATAGCTCCAGAGCTCCATAGCTCCAGAGCTCCATAGCTCCATAGCTCCATACTTCCATAGCTCCAGAGCTCCATGGCTCCATACTTCCATAGCTCCAGCCTGGCTGGCTGGTGGCTCCATAGCTCCATACATCCATAGCTCCATAGCTCCCTACTTCCATAGCTCCATAGCTCCAGAGCTCCAGAGCTCCATAGCTCCATAGCTCCATAGCTCCATACTTCCATACTTCCATACTTCCATACTTCCATAGCTCCATAGCTCCGTACTTCCATAGCTCCATAGCTCCATAGCTCCATACTTCCATAGCTCCATAGCTCCATAGCTCCATACTTCCATAGCTCCATAGCTCCATAGCTCCATAGCCCCAGAGCTCCATAGCTCCATAGCTCCATAGCTCCATAGCTCCAGAGCTCCAGAGCTCCATACTTCCATAGCTCCAGAGCTCCAGCCTGGCTGGTGGCTCCATAGCTCCATACTTGCAGCCACAGAGCTGGCGAAAATTGCACTAAGTGCGAAAGCCCATTCATTTACAAGGGCGTGTCCACAAGGCGGCGACATTTCCCCGTTACCGGTGGCTGCTTAGCGGGAGAGTGGCAGAGCTTATCCGAGCGGCTGGAACTCTGCGCCGGCGTGGTCGAGCGGCTGGCCTCGGTAGTTGAGGTACCAGGGGTGGGCCGGGGAGCTCCAGGCGGGGCTTGTGAGAGAGTGAAGCCGAGCGGCTGGAACTCTGGGCCGGCCTGGTCGAGCGGCTGGCCTCGGTAGTTGAGGTACCAGGGGCGGGCTGGGGAGCTCCAGGCGGGGCTTGTGAGAGAGTGAAGCCGAGCGGCTGGAACTCTGGGCCGGCGTGGTTGAGCCACGGAGGGTGCTGGCTGGTGGCTCCATAGCTCCATAGCTCCAGAGCTCCATACTTCCATAGCTCCATAGCTCCATACTTCCATAGCTCCAGACTTCCATAGCTCCATAGCTCCATAGCTCCATAGCTCCATAGCTCCAGAGCTCCATAACTCCATACTTCCATAGATCCATAGCTCCATAGCTCCATACTTCCATAGCTCCATAGCTCCATACTTCCATAGCTCCATAGCTCCAGAGCTCCATAGCTCCAGAGCTCCATAGCTCCATAGCTCCATAGCTCCATAGCTCCATACTTCCATAGCTCCAGAGCTCCATGGCTCCATACTTCCATAGCTCCAGCCTGGCTGGCTGGTGGCTCCATAGCTCCATACATCCATAGCTCCATAGCTCCCTACTTCCATAGCTCCATAGCTCCAGAGCTCCAGAGCTCCATAGCTCCATAGCTCCATACTTCCATACTTCCATACTTCCATACTTCCATACTTCCATAGCTCCATAGCTCCGTACTTCCATAGCTCCATAGCTCCATAGCTCCATACTTCCATAGCTCCATAGCTCCATAGCTCCATACTTCCATAGCTCCATAGCTCCATAGCTCCATAGCCCCAGAGCTCCATAGCTCCATAGCTCCATAGCTCCATAGCTCCATAGCTCCAGAGCTCCATACTTCCATAGCTCCAGAGCTCCAGCCTGGCTGGTGGCTCCATAGCTCCATACTTGCAGCCACGGAGCTGGCGAAAATTGCACTAAGTGCGAAAGCCCATTCATTTACAAGGGCGTGTCCACAAGGCGGCGACATTTCCCCGTTACCGGTGGCTGCTTAGCGGGAGAGTGGCAGAGCTTATCCGAGCGGCTGGAACTCTGCGCCGGCGTGGTCGAGCGGCTGGCCTCGGTAGTTGAGGTACCAGGGGCGGGCTGGGGAGCTCCAGGCGGGGCTTGTGAGAGAGTGAAGCCGAGCGGCTGGTACTCTGGGCCGGCCTGGTCGAGCGGCTGGCCTCGGTAGTTGAGGTACCAGGGGCGGGCTGGGGAGCTCCAGGCGGGGCTTGTGAGAGAGTGTAGCCGAGCGGCTGGAACTCTGGGCCGGCGTGGTTGAGCAGCATGCCCGCGGAGGTGGCTCTTCCATAGGCACGGAGGGTGCTGGAGCTCCACACTTCCCTAGGCACGGAGGGTGCTGGAGCTCCACACTTCCATAGCTCCAGGCACGGAGGGTGCTGGAGCTCCACACTTCCATAGGCACGGAGGGTGCTGGAGCTCCATACTTCCATAGCTCCAGGCACGGAGGGTGCTGGAGCTCCACACTTCCATAGGCAGGGAGGGTGCTGGAGCTCCACACTTCCATAGGCACGGAGGGTGCTGGAGCTCCACACTTCCATAGGCAGGGAGGGTGCTGGAGCTCCACACTTCCATAGGCAGGGAGGGTGCTGGAGCTCCACACTTCCATAGGCAGGGAGGGTGCTGGAGCTCCACACTTCCATAGGCAGGGAGGGTGCTGGAGCTCCACACTTCCATAGGCAGGGAGGGTGCTGGAGCTCCACACTTCCATAGGCAGGGAGGGTGCTGGAGCTCCACACTTCCATAGGCAGGGAGGGTGCTGGAGTTCCACACTTCCATAGGCAGGGAGGGTGCTGGAGCTCCACACTTCCATAGGCTGGGAGGGTGCTGGAGCTCCACACTTCCATAGGCAGGGAGGGTGCTGGAGCTCCACACTTCCATAGGCAGGGAGGGTGCTGGAGCTCCACACTTCCATAGGCAGGGAGGGTGCTGGAGCTCCACACTTCCATAGGCAGGGAGGGTGCTGGAGCTCCACACTTCCATAGGCAGGGAGGGTGCTGGAGCTCCACACTTCCATAGGCAGGGAGGGTGCTGGAGCTCCACACTTCCATAGGCAGGGAGGGTGCTGGAGCTCCACATTTCCATAGGCAGGGAGGGTGCTGGAGCTCCACACTTCCATAGGCAGGGAGGGTGCTGGAGCTCCACACTTCCATAGGCAGGGAGGGTGCTGGAGCTCCACACTTCCATAGGCAGGGAGGGTGCTGGAGCTCCACACTTCCATAGGCAGGGAGGGTGCTGGAGCTCCACACTTCCATAGGCAGGGAGGGTGCTGGAGCTCCACACTTCCATAGGCAGGGAGGGTGCTGGAGCTCCACACTTCCATAGGCAGGGAGGGTGCTGGAGCTCCACACTTCCATAGGCAGGGAGGGTGCTGGAGCTCCACACTTCCATAGGCAGGGAGGGTGCTGGAGCTCCACACTTCCATAGGCAGGGAGGGTGCTGGAGCTCCACACTTCCATAGGCAGGGAGGGTGCTGGAGCTCCACACTTCCATAGGCAGGGAGGGTGCTGGAGCTCCACACTTCCATAGGCAGGGAGGGTGCTGGAGCTCCACACTTCCATAGGCAGGGAGGGTGCTGGAGCTCCACACTTCCATAGGCAGGGAGGGTGCTGGAGCTCCACACTTCCATAGGCAGGGAGGGTGCTGGAGCTCCACACTTCCATAGGCAGGGAGGGTGCTGGAGCTCCACACTTCCATAGGCAGGGAGGGTGCTGGAGCTCCACACTTCCATAGGCAGGGAGGGTGCTGGAGCTCCACACTTCCATAGGCAGGGAGGGTGCTGGAGCTCCACACTTCCATAGGCAGGGAGGGTGCTGGAGCTCCACACTTCCATAGGCAGGGAGGGTGCTGGAGCTCCACACTTCCATAGGCAGGGAGGGTGCTGGAGCTCCACACTTCCATAGGCAGGGAGGGTGCTGGAGCTCCACACTTCCATAGGCAGGGAGGGTGCTGGAGCTCCACACTTCCATAGGCAGGGAGGGTGCTGGAGCTCCACACTTCCATAGGCAGGGAGGGTGCTGGAGCTCCACACTTCCATAGGCAGGGAGGGTGCTGGAGCTCCACACTTCCATAGGCAGGGAGGGTGCTGGAGCTCCACACTTCCATAGGCAGGGAGGGTGCTGGAGCTCCACACTTCCATAGGCAGGGAGGGTGCTGGAGCTCCACACTTCCATAGGCAGGGAGGGTGCTGGAGCTCCACACTTCCATAGGCAGGGAGGGTGCTGGAGCTCCACACTTCCATAGGCAGGGAGGGTGCTGGAGCTCCACACTTCCATAGGCAGGGAGGGTGCTGGAGCTCCACACTTCCATAGGCAGGGAGGGTGCTGGAGCTCCACACTTCCATAGGCAGGGAGGGTGCTGGAGCTCCACACTTCCATAGGCAGGGAGGGTGCTGGAGCTCCACACTTCCATAGGCAGGGAGGGTGCTGGAGCTCCACACTTCCATAGGCAGGGAGGGTGCTGGAGCTCCACACTTCCATAGGCAGGGAGGGTGCTGGAGCTCCACACTTCCATAGGCAGGGAGGGTGCTGGAGCTCCACACTTCCATAGGCAGGGAGGGTGCTGGAGCTCCACACTTCCATAGGCAGGGAGGGTGCTGGAGCTCCACACTTCCATAGGCAGGGAGGGTGCTGGAGCTCCACACTTCCATAGGCAGGGAGGGTGCTGGAGCTCCACACTTCCATAGGCAGGGAGGGTGCTGGAGCTCCACACTTCCATAGGCAGGGAGGGTGCTGGAGCTCCACACTTCCATAGGCAGGGAGGGTGCTGGAGCTCCACACTTCCATAGGCAGGGAGGGTGCTGGAGCTCCACACTTCCATAGGCAGGGAGGGTGCTGGAGCTCCACACTTCCATAGGCAGGGAGGGTGCTGGAGCTCCACACTTCCATAGGCAGGGAGGGTGCTGGAGCTCCACACTTCCATAGGCAGGGAGGGTGCTGGAGCTCCACACTTCCATAGGCAGGGAGGGTGCTGGAGCTCCACACTTCCATAGGCAGGGAGGGTGCTGGAGCTCCACACTTCCATAGGCAGGGAGGGTGCTGGAGCTCCACACTTCCATAGGCAGGGAGGGTGCTGGAGCTCCACACTTCCATAGGCAGGGAGGGTGCTGGAGCTCCACACTTCCATAGGCAGGGAGGGTGCTGGAGCTCCACACTTCCATAGGCAGGGAGGGTGCTGGAGCTCCACACTTCCATAGGCAGGGAGGGTGCTGGAGCTCCACACTTCCATAGGCAGGGAGGGTGCTGGAGCTCCACACTTCCATAGGCAGGGAGGGTGCTGGAGCTCCACACTTCCATAGGCAGGGAGGGTGCTGGAGCTCCACACTTCCATAGGCAGGGAGGGTGCTGGAGCTCCACACTTCCATAGGCAGGGAGGGTGCTGGAGCTCCACACTTCCATAGGCAGGGAGGGTGCTGGAGCTCCACACTTCCATAGGCAGGGAGGGTGCTGGAGCTCCACACTTCCATAGGCAGGGAGGGTGCTGGAGCTCCACACTTCCATAGGCAGGGAGGGTGCTGGAGCTCCACACTTCCATAGGCAGGGAGGGTGCTGGAGCTCCACACTTCCATAGGCAGGGAGGGTGCTGGAGCTCCACACTTCCATAGGCAGGGAGGGTGCTGGAGCTCCACACTTCCATAGGCAGGGAGGGTGCTGGAGCTCCACACTTCCATAGGCAGGGAGGGTGCTGGAGCTCCACACTTCCATAGGCAGGGAGGGTGCTGGAGCTCCACACTTCCATAGGCAGGGAGGGTGCTGGAGCTCCACACTTCCATAGGCAGGGAGGGTGCTGGAGCTCCACACTTCCATAGGCAGGGAGGGTGCTGGAGCTCCACACTTCCATAGGCAGGGAGGGTGCTGGAGCTCCACACTTCCATAGGCAGGGAGGGTGCTGGAGCTCCACACTTCCATAGGCAGGGAGGGTGCTGGAGCTCCACACTTCCATAGGCAGGGAGGGTGCTGGAGCTCCACACTTCCATAGGCAGGGAGGGTGCTGGAGCTCCACACTTCCATAGGCAGGGAGGGTGCTGGAGCTCCACACTTCCATAGGCAGGGAGGGTGCTGGAGCTCCACACTTCCATAGGCAGGGAGGGTGCTGGAGCTCCACACTTCCATAGGCAGGGAGGGTGCTGGAGCTCCACACTTCCATAGGCAGGGAGGGTGCTGGAGCTCCACACTTCCATAGGCAGGGAGGGTGCTGGAGCTCCACACTTCCATAGGCAGGGAGGGTGCTGGAGCTCCACACTTCCATAGGCAGGGAGGGTGCTGGAGCTCCACACTTCCATAGGCAGGGAGGGTGCTGGAGCTCCACACTTCCATAGGCAGGGAGGGTGCTGGAGCTCCACACTTCCATAGGCAGGGAGGGTGCTGGAGCTCCACACTTCCATAGGCAGGGAGGGTGCTGGAGCTCCACACTTCCATAGGCAGGGAGGGTGCTGGAGCTCCACACTTCCATAGGCAGGGAGGGTGCTGGAGCTCCACACTTCCATAGGCAGGGAGGGTGCTGGAGCTCCACACTTCCATAGGCAGGGAGGGTGCTGGAGCTCCACACTTCCATAGGCAGGGAGGGTGCTGGAGCTCCACACTTCCATAGGCAGGGAGGGTGCTGGAGCTCCACACTTCCATAGGCAGGGAGGGTGCTGGAGCTCCACACTTCCATAGGCAGGGAGGGTGCTGGAGCTCCACACTTCCATAGGCAGGGAGGGTGCTGGAGCTCCACACTTCCATAGGCAGGGAGGGTGCTGGAGCTCCACACTTCCATAGGCAGGGAGGGTGCTGGAGCTCCACACTTCCATAGGCAGGGAGGGTGCTGGAGCTCCACACTTCCATAGGCAGGGAGGGTGCTGGCACATCCACACTTCCAGCCACGGAGCATGCTGGCACTTCCACCTTGCTTGCTAAGTCGGCGTGATCTTGCCCAAAAAGTCCCTCCTCACCTCCAGCTGGAAGTGGAAAAAAATCCTCCACCTGCTTGGCCGAGGTTCTGGAAGCCAGCAGCTCGCAGAATGTTGCCAAAGTTTCACTGGAAGGAAAAGAAAAGAGAAGACCGAGTGCGCATTTCACCTACCGCCGAATGTCCACAAGAGGGAAGTGTCACTCCGTCGCAGAATCTGCGCCGACGCACTCGGCACCCTTCGAATTTATGGTGCCGGTGCGGGTGTTCTGGGTGCAAAAAGGCCGCCCAAGTGGTAGAAAAAAATCAGACTTCGTCTCTTAGGTCGAAATTAATGCCAAGTTTTGAAATGCGCTGGCAGGGGTGGACCAGGGCCCGTTAGAAGTGCTTAGCCGAGGTCCTGGAAGCCTAACCCGGCGTGATCTTGTGCAAAAAGCCGCTGCTGAGCTCCAGCTGGAAGTGTAAAAAGAACCGGGCTGGATCAAAAAAAGAACCGGGCGGCCCGTTAAAATTGCTTAGCCGAGGTCCTGGAACCCTAACCCGGCGTGATCTTGTGCAAAAAGCCGCTCCCGAGCTCCAGCTGGAAGTGTAAAAAGAACCGGGCTGGTTCAAAAAAAGAACCGGGCGACCCGTTAGAAGTGCTTAGCCGAGGTCCTGGAAGCCTAACCCGGCGTGATCTTGTGCAAAAAGCCGCTGCTGAGCTCCAGCTGGAAGTGGAAAAAGAACCGGGCTGGATCAAAAAAGAACCGGGCGACCCGTTAAAATTGCTTAGCCGAGGTCCTGGAAGCCTAACACGGCGTGATCTTGTGCAAAAAGCCGCTCCCGAGCTCCAGCTGGAAGTGTAAAAAGAACCGGGCTGGATAAAAAAAGAACCGGGCTGGATCAAAAAAGAACCGGGCGGCCCGTTAAAATTGCTTAGCCGAGGTCCTGGAAGCCTAACACGGCGTGATCTTGTGCAAAAAGCCGCTCCCGAGCTCCAGCTGGAAGTGTAAAAAGAACCGGGCTGGATAAAAAAAGAACCGGGCTGGATCAAAAAAGAACCGGGCGACCCGTTAAAATTGCTGAGCCGAGGTCCTGGAAGCCTAACACGGCGTGATCTTGTGCAAAAAGCCGCTCCCGAGCTCCAGCTGGAAGTGTAAAAAGAACCGGGCTGGATCAAAAAAGAACCGGGCTGGATCAAAAAAAGAACCGGGCGACCCGTTAAAATTTCTTAGCCGAGGTCCTGGAAGCCTAACACGGCGTGTTCTTGTGCAAAAAGCCGCTCCCGAGCTCCAGCTGGAAGTGTAAAAAGAACCGGGCTGGATAAAAAAAGAACCGGGCTGGATCAAAAAAGAACCGGGCGACCCGTTAAAATTGCTTAGCCGAGGTCCTGGAAGCCTAACACGGCGTGTTGTTGTGCAAAAAGCCGCTCCCGAGCTCCAGCTGGAAGTGTAAAAAGAACCAGGCTGGATAAAAAAAAGAACCGGGCTGGATCAAAAAAGAACCGGGCGACCCGTTAAAATTGCTGAGCCGAGGTCCTGGAAGCCTAACACGGCGTGATCTTGTGCAAAAAGCCGCTCCCGAGCTCCAGCTGGAAGTGTAAAAAGAACCGGGCTGGATAAAAAAAGAACCGGGCTGGATCAAAAAAGAACCGGGGGACCCGTTAAAATTGCTTAGCCGAGGTCCTGGAAGCCTAACCCGGCGTGATCTTGTGCAAAAAGCCGCTCCCGAGCTCCAGCTGGAAGTGTAAAAAGAACCGGGCTGGATAAAAAAAGAACCGGGCTGGATCAAAAAAGAACCGGGCGACCCGTTAAAATTGCTTAGCCGAGGTCCTGGAAGCCTAACACGGCGTGATCTTGTGCAAAAAGCCGCTCCCGAGCTCCAGCTGGAAGTGTAAAAAGAACCGGGCTGGATAAAAAAAGAACCGGGCTGGATCAAAAAAGAACCGGGGGACCCGTTAAAATTGCTTAGCCGAGGTCCTGGAAGCCTAACCCGGCGTGATCTTGTGCAAAAAGCCGCTCCCGAGCTCCAGCTGGAAGTGTAAAAAGAACCGGGCTGGATAAAAAAAGAACCGGGCTGGATCAAAAAAGAACCGGGCGACCCGTTAAAATTGCTTAGCCGAGGTCCTGGAAGCCTAACCCGGCGTGATCTTGTGCAAAAAGCCGCTCCCGAGCTCCAGCTGGAAGTGTAAAAAGAACCGGGCTGGATAAAAAAAGAACCGGGCTGGATCAAAAAAGAACCGGGGGACCCGTTAAAATTGCTTAGCCGAGGTCCTGGAAGCCTAACCCGGCGTGATCTTGTGCAAAAAGCCGCTCCCGAGCTCCAGCTGGAAGTGTAAAAAGAACCGGGCTGGATAAAAAAAGAACCGGGCTGGATCAAAAAAGAACCGGGCGACCCGTTAAAATTGCTTAGCCGAGGTCCTGGAAGCCTAACCCGGCGTGATCTTGTGCAAAAAGCCGCTCCCGAGCTCCAGCTGGAAGTGTAAAAAGAACCGGGCTGGATAAAAAAAAAGAACCGGGCTGGATCAAAAAAGAACCGGGCGACCCGTTAAAATTGCTTCGCCGAGGTCCTGGAAGCCTAACACGGCGTGATCTTGTGCAAAAAGCCGCTCCCGAGCTCCAGCTGGAAGTGTAAAAAGAACCGGGCTGGATAAAAAAAAGAACCGGGCTGGATCAAAAAAGAACCGGGCGACCCGTTAAAATTGCTTAGCCGAGGTCCTGGAAGCCTAACACGGCGTGATCTTGTGCAAAAAGCCGCTCCCGAGCTCCAGCTGGAAGTGTAAAAAGAACCGGGCTGGATAAAAAAAGAACCGGGCTGGATCAAAAAAGAACCGGGCGACCCGTTAAAATTGCTTAGCCGAGGTCCTGGAAGCCTAACACGGCGTGATCTTGTGCAAAAAGCCGCTCCCGAGCTCCAGCTGGAAGTGTAAAAAGAACCAGGCTGGATAAAAAAAAGAACCGGGCTGGATCAAAAAAGAACCGGGCGACCCGTTAAAATTGCTTAGCCGAGGTCCTGGAAGCCTAACCCGGCGTGATCTTGTGCAAAAAGCCGCTCCCGAGCTCCAGCTGGAAGTTTAAAAAGAACCGGGCTGGATCAAAAAAAGAACCGGGCTGGTTCAAAAAAGAACCGGGCGACCCGTTAAAATTGCTTAGCCGAGGTCCTGGAAGCCTAACACGGCGTGATCTTGTGCAAAAAGCCGCTCCCGAGCTCCAGCTGGAAGTGTAAAAAGAACCAGGCTGGATAAAAAAAAGAACCGGGCTGGATCAAAAAAGAACCGGGCGACCCGTTAAAATTGCTTAGCCGAGGTCCTGGAAGCCTAACACGGCGTGTTCTTGTGCAAAAAGCCGCTCCCGAGCTCCAGCTGGAAGTGTAAAAAGAACCAGGCTGGATAAAAAAAAGAACCGGGCTGGATCAAAAAAGAACCGGGCGACCCGTTAAAATTGCTTAGCCGAGGTCCTGGAAGCCTAACCCGGCGTGATCTTGCCCGAAATTCGGCCTCTATACTTCCATTTTAGGTACCAGGCGCTCATAGTGTGTTGGTCCCACTAGTCAGTGTACTGGTCCCACTCGCTAGTGTACTGGTCCCCCTAGTCAGTGTACTCATCCAGTTACCCCCCGTTTTCCAAAACACCATCGGCACGTATAAGGGGGGGACTCCTGAGAGAGATGAGGTATATGGCAGCGCAACACCAATCCGCTCCGCGCTGGTTCCCATGTCGGCTACGGATGAATAAAACCAGCCTGTCCCCCCTGGAGCTCACGAGACACGGAATTTTTTCTAAGTGCCAACGGCTCTTCCGAGCAAACGTGTCCGCTCCGGCTGGTTCCCCCGTCGGCCTCGAATGACGAAAAATGCCGGTCTCCGCCCGGAGCTCATGACAAACGAAAAATTTTCTAAGTGCCAACGGCACTAGCGAGCGAATGTGTCCGCTCGGCGCTGGTTCCCGGGTCGAACCCGGAAGACGAAAAACGCCGGTCCTCGCCCGGAGCTCATGACAAACGAAAAATTTTCTAAGTGCCAACGGCACTAGCGAGCGAATGTGTCCGCTCGGCGCTGGTTCCCGGGTCGAACCCGGAAGACGAAAAACGCCGGTCCTCGCCCGGAGCTCATGACAAACGAAAAATTTTCTAAGTGCCAACGGCACTAGCGAGCGAATGTGTCCGCTCGGCGCTGGTTCCCGGGTCGAACCCGGAAGACGAAAAACGCCGGTCCTCGCCCGGAGCTCATGACAAA
Organism: Syngnathus leptorhynchus; assembly: GCF_054491065.1. Taxonomy (NCBI): domain Eukaryota; kingdom Metazoa; phylum Chordata; class Actinopteri; order Syngnathiformes; family Syngnathidae; genus Syngnathus; species Syngnathus leptorhynchus. Next base: position 586,962 of record NW_028232008.1, read on the forward strand.
CGAAAAATTTTCTAAGTGCCAACGGCACTAGCGAGCGAATGTGTCCGCTCGGCGCTGGTTCCCGGGTCGAACCCGGAAGACGAAAAACGCCGGTCTCCGCCCGGAGCTCATGACAAACGAAAAATTTTCTAAGTGCCAACGGCACTAGCGAGCGAATGTGTCCGCTCGGCGCTGGTTCCCGGGTCGAACCCGGAAGACGAAAAACGCCGGTCTCCGCCCGGAGCTCATGACAAACGAAAAATTTTCTAAGTGCCAACGGCACTAGCGAGCGAATGTGTCCGCTCGGCGCTGGTTCCCGGGTCGGACCCGGAAGACGAAAAACGCCGGTCCTCGCCTGGAGGTCCCAGCAAAATCGGCGAAAAAACGACTAAGTGTCAACTTTCGAAAAAACGGCTAAGTGTCGACTTTCGAAAAAACGGCTAAGTGTCAACTTTCGAAAAAACGGCTAAGTGTCAACTTTCGAAAAAACGACTAAGTGCCCACGGCTCTGCGGGGCTTGTGAGTCCGCCCCGCGCCGGTTCGGCGGTCGGCCTCAAAAAGCAAAAAATCAGCCTCTCTCCCTGGAGCTCACCAAAAATTTGTCGAAATTTTTCTAAGTTCTCCTCGAGGTACCAGGGGGTGAGGTACCCGGGCTAAGGTGCAGTACCTTTTTTGGTCTTCAGGTGCGCCAGAGTACAATGAAATGGTCCCAGTAGTCAGTGTACTCATCGACTTTCCCCCCGTTTTCCAAAGCACCTCGTTTACGAGTATGGAGGAGATGGTGCTGGTCTCCCCACGGCGTCGGACACGCCGTCCTCGACAGCACAAGGTCGGATAGAAGACCTGGAAAGCGCCGTGGCACGCGCTGGAGGTGGGCACTTTGGCGAAAAAACGACTAAGTGTCAACTTTCGAAAAAACGACTAAGTGTCAACTTTCGAAAAAACGGCTAAGTGTCAACTTTCGAAAAAACGACTAAGTGTCACCTCTCTGAAAAAATGGCAAAGTGTCGCCTCTCTGAAAATTTTCTAAGTGCCCACGGCTCTGCGGGCTCGTGCATCCGAGCCGCGCCGGTTCTGCAACCGGCCTAGAATGACGAAAAATAACGGTCTCCTCCTGGAGCTCAGAGCCAATTGTGGCGAAAAAGTGGCAAAGTGCCCACGGCTCTGCGGGCTCGTGCATCCGACCCGCGCCGGTTCTGCAGCCGGCCTAGAATGACGAAAAATAACGGTCTCCTCCTGGAGCTCACAGCCAACTTGGCAAAAAGTTTCTAAGTGCCCACGGCCCTGCCGAGCTTTGGCGTCCGCCCAGCGCCGGTTCCGCAGTCGGCCTCGAATGACGAAAAATAACGGTCTCCTCCTGGAGCTCACAGCCAACTTGGCAAAAAGTTTCTAAGTGCCCACGGCCCTGCCGAGCTTTGGCGTCCGCTCAGCGCCGGTTCCGCAGTCGGCCTCGAATGACGAAAAATAACGGTCTCCTCCTGGAGCTCACAGCCAACTTGGCAAAAAGTTTCTAAGTGCCCACGGCCCTGCCGAGCTTTGGCGTCCGCCCAGCGCCGGTTCCGCAGTCGGCCTCGAATGACGAAAAATAACGGTCTCCTCCTGGAGCTCACAGCCAACTTGGCAAAAAGTTTCTAAGTGCCCACGGCCCTGCCGAGCTTTGGCGTCCGCTCAGCGCCGGTTCCGCAGTCGGCCTCGAATGACGAAAAATAACGGTCTCCTCCTGGAGCTCACAGCCAACTTGGCAAAAAGTTTCTAAGTGCCCACGGCCCTGCCGAGCTTTGGCGTCCGCCCAGCGCCGGTTCCGCAGTCGGCCTCGAATGACGAAAAATAACGGTCTCCTCCTGGAGCTCACAGCCAACTTGGCAAAAAGTTTCTAAGTGCCCACGGCCCTGCCGAGCTTTGGCGTCCGCTCAGCGCCGGTTCCGCAGTCGGCCTCGAATGACGAAAAATAACGGTCTCCTCCTGGAGCTCACAGCCAACTTGGCAAAAAGTTTCTAAGTGCCCACGGCCCTGCCGAGCTTTGGCGTCCGCTCAGCGCCGGTTCCGCAGTCGGCCTCGAATGACGAAAAATAACGGTCTCCTCCTGGAGCTCACAGCCAACTTGGCAAAAAGTTTCTAAGTGCCCACGGCCCTGCCGAGCTTTGGCGTCCGCCCAGCGCCGGTTCCGCAGTCGGCCTCGAATGACGAAAAATAACGGTCTCCTCCTGGAGCTCACAGCCAACTTGGCAAAAAGTTTCTAAGTGCCCACGACCCTGCCGAGCTTTGGCGTCCGCCCAGCGCCGGTTCCGCAGTCGGCCTCGAATGACGAAAAATAACGGTCTCCTCCTGGAGCTCACAGCCAACTTGGCAAAAAGTTTCTAAGTGTCACATCTCTGAAAAAACGACTAAGTGTCAACTTTCGAAAAAACGGCTAAGTGTCAACTTTCGAAAAAACGGCAAAGTGTCACATCTCTGAAAAAACGGCTAAGTGTCGACTTTCGAAAAAACGGCTAAGTGTCAACTTTCGAAAAAACGGCAAAGTGTCACATCTCTGAAAAAACGGCTAAGTGTCGACTTTCGAAAAAACGGCTAAGTGTCAACTTTTGAAAAAACGGCAAAGTGTCACATCTCTGAAAAAACGGCTAAGTGTCGACTTTCGAAAAAACGGCTAAGTGTCAACTTTCGAAAAAAACGGCTAAGTGTCGCCTCTCTGAAAAAACGGCAAAGTGTCAACTTTCGAAAAAACGACAGAGTGTCGCCTCTCTGAAAAAACGACTAAGTGTCGACTCTGAGAAAATGGCAAAGTGCCCACGGCTCTGCGGGCTCGTGCATCCGACCCGCGCCGGTTCCCCAGCCGGCCTGAAATAAGGCAAAACCAGCCTCTCCGCCTGGAGCTCAGAGCCAACTTGGCGAATATTTTCTAAGTGCCCACGGCTCTGCGTGGCTACGGCGTCTGCCCAGCGCCGGTTCCTGGGTCGAACCCCGAGGACGAGGAATGCCGGTCTCCGCCTGGAGGTCCCAGCTTAATCGGCGAAAATTTTCTAAGTGCCCACGGCTCTGTCGGGCTCGTGCATCCGACCCGCGCCGGTTCCCCAGCCGGCCTGAAATAAGGCAAAACCAGCCTCTCCCCCTGGAGCTCAGAGCCAATTTTGGCGAAAAAACGACTAAGTGTCAACTTTCGAAAAAACGACTGTCGACTTTCGAAAAAACGGCTAAGTGTCAACTTTCGAAAAAACGACTAAGTGTCGCCTCTGAAAAAACGACTAAGTGTCGCCTCTCTGAAAAAACGACTAAGTGCCCACGGCTCTGCGGGGCTTGTGAGTCCGCCCCGCGCCGGTTCGGCGGTCGGCCTCAAAAAGCGAAAAATCAGCCTCTCTCCCTGGAGCTCACCAAAAATTTGTCGAAATTTTTCTAAGTTCTCCTCGAGGTACCAGGGGGTGAGGTACCCGGGCTAAGGTGCAGTACCTTTTTTGGTCTTCAGGTGCGCCAGAGTACAATGAAATGGTCCCAGTAGTCAGTGTACTCATCGACTTTCCCCCCGTTTTCCAAAGCACCTCGTTTACGAGTATGGAGGAGATGGTGCTGGTCTCCCCACGGCGTCGGACACGCCGTCCTCGACAGCACAAGGTCGGATAGAAGACCTGAAAAGCGCCGTGGCACGCGCTGGAGGTGTCACTGTGGCGAAAAAGTGACTAAGTGTCAACTTTCGAAAAAACGGCTAAGTGTCAACTTTCGAAAAAACGGCTAAGTGTCAACTTTCGAAAAAACGACAAAGTGTCACCTCTCTGAAAAAACGGCAAAGTGTCAACTTTCGAAAAAACGACTAAGTGTCAACTTTCGAAAAAACGACTAAGTGTCACCTCTCTGAAAAAATGGCAAAGTGTCAACTGCGAATGTGGTGGTGCATGGAAGGAAGTGGAGGACGGCCGCCTCCTTAAACACAGGCCGAAGAGGAGCGTCAGGGCCGGCTCCTTAAACACGGACCGAGTGTCGCCCTTAACACAGACCAAGCGGAGGACGGCCGCCTCCCTAAATACAGGCCGAACCGGAGCGCGAGGGCCGCTCCTTAAACACGGACCGAGTGTCGCCCTTAACACAGACCAAGGGGAGGACGGCCGCCTCCTTAAACACAGGCCGGAGAGGAGCGTCAGGGCCAGGCTCCTTAAACACGGACCGAGTGTCGCCCTTAACACAGACCAAGCGGAGGACGGCCGCCTCCCTAAATACAGGCCGAACCGGAGCGCGAGGGCCAGGCTCCTTAAACACGGACCGAGTGTCGCCCTTAACACAGACCAAGGGGAGGACGGCCGCCTCCTTAAACACAGGCCGGAGAGGAGCGTCAGGGCCAGGCTCCTTAAACACGGACCGAGTGTCGCCCTTAACACAGACCAAGCGGAGGACGGCCGCCTCCCTAAATACAGGCCGAACCGGAGCGCGAGGGCCAGGCTCCTTAAACACGGACCGAGTGTCGCCCTTAACACAGACCAAGGGGAGGACGGCCGCCTCCTTAAACACAGGCCGAACCGGAGCGCGAGTGTTGCTCCTTAAACACGGACCGAGTGGAGGACGGCCGCCTCCTTAAACACAGGCCGAACAAAATGACACAAAGTGTCAACTGCGAATGTTGTCCATCCAAGGAAGGAGCGTGATGCCCGGCCGGCTCCTTAAACACAGGCCGAGAGTCGCCCCGGACGGTCCGCCTCGCGGCGCCCGTCCGCTCGGATAAAATGACACAAAGTGTCAACTGCGAATGTTGTCCATCCAAGGAAGGAGCGTGATGCCCGGCCGGCTCCTTAAACACAGGCCGAGAGTCGCCCCGGACGGTCCGCCTCGCGGCGCCCGCCCGCTCGGATAAAATGACACAAAGTGTCAACTACGAATGTTGTCCATCCAAGGAAGGAGCGTGATGCCCGGCCGGCTCCTTAAACACAGGCCGAGAGTCGCCCCGGACGGTCCGCCTCGCGGCGCCCGTCTGCTCGGATAAAATGACACAAAGTGTCAACTGCGAATGTTGTCCATCCAAGGAAGGAGCGTGATGCCCGGCCGGCTCCTTAAACACAGGCCGAGAGTCGCCCCGGACGGTCCGCCTCGCGGCGCCCGCCCGCTCGGATAAAATGACACAAAGTGTCAACTGCGAATGTTGTCCATCCAAGGAAGGAGCGTGATGCCCGGCCGGCTCCTTAAACACAGGCCGAGATTCGACCCCGGACGGGCCGTTTTCTCCCGGCGCCCGCCCGCGTACGCCCCCCATCCCCGGTCGCCCGTCTGCTCCCGGCGGGCCTCCGAGTACCCCCTCACCCAACTGACCGACTGGCACTCATGACCCGCCTTGGTAGGGCCCCCATCGGCCTCGGCTCGTCCGACGTCGGGTGGACGGTTCCTACCCACTGCGGGTCGCACTCTAGCGCCCCAGCCGCCGCGTGAGCGTGCGCTCCCCGCGCCGCCCCGCAGGCCCCGGCGCGACCGTACTGCGGCGAGACCGAGACGACCCGGTTTGGCATCCATCCCACCTAGCCACGATCCACGGAGGCCGAGCGAGCGGCTGAGTGTCGGGCGCCGCGCGTGCGAGCGTCCGCCGGCCGCGCCGGTCCTTCCGCGAATGTCGTTTCTCAAACCCTCCGGCTTGATAGCGGCGGCACCACGGGAAGCCGTCCACACACACCGTCCGACCTCTATCCGAAAAGCCTTCCCGACCAACCGCGGTCGCGGGGGCGTCTGTCGCTCCGCATCGGGGGGGCGTATGGCTTCCGCGCTACGCGCTGCGGGCTCGGGGGGGGCGCAACGGCTGAGTCTGACTCGGCCGGGGCGCAGCTTCCCTCCCGGCAGTCAGCAATAGTGCCGATCGCGCCTGCCACCAGCCCCCTCCCCGACGGGTTCGTCGGCGCCGGCTGGCCGCCGTCCGCCTTCGTTCCCCGAGGGTTCCCAACCAGCGCCGATCCAACTCCGCATCCTGGCCGCACGCAGTGCGTGCCTCGCGCGGGTAAGTCGCCGGCGCAGCGCCGCAGCTCCCGACCCCCGCGTACGGGAATAGTTGAGGGCCTCAGCGGGCCGAACCGACCGAGTCCGACTCGGGCCGGGGCGCAGATTCCCGCTTGGGTGACCGAACGTTCTCTGCTCGGGCCGGAGGGCCGACGCCCGTCCCCCCCCGTCGTCCCCCACGGACCGCCTCCGAGGCCACTTCGCACGGCTCATCCTCGGCTCCCTACCAATGCTTAATCGATGGGGCCGCCCGGCCGGATTCGCGCCCCCCTGTCCACCGCGAGTCTCCCCAGACTAACCCGAGTTACCGCCCAGCTCGCCTAACCTTGCACTCGCTCTGCCAAACGGTCGTGTAGTCGGCGGGGCCGTCCTACGGGTCGCCCTCCGTCCCCAAACGCGCGGCGGGATAGCGGCAAGGCGGCGGCGGCGGCCAGCGGCGTCGGGGCGCTCGCACCGGAGAAGAGGCGTCTTACGAGGCCGGGCGCAGCTCCCTCTCGTTTACTTGCTGAGTAGCGGCGCTCGAAGGTTCCGCGGCGAGCGCGGCTCATCCCATTGAATGTCCCTGCACCAGGCTCCATCGAAGGGCCGCCCGGCCGGATTCGCACCCCCCTGTCCACCGCGAAGTCCCCTCGACTAACCCGAGTTACCGCCCAGTTCGCCTAACCTTGCATCGCCCCGCCAAACGAGCGAGTTGTCGGCCGTCCTGCGGGTCGCCACCGGCCCCAAACGTGCGGAGGGATAGCGGCAAGGCGGCGGCGGCGGCCAGCGGCGTCGGGGTCGACCTAGCACCGGAGAAGAGGTGTCTTACGAGGCCGGGCGCAGCTCCTCTCGTTTAGGGGTCCGCGAGGGTCGCATTCGAGGTTCCGCGTCCTCGGCTTCGGCTGCGCCGGGTCCAGCCCGATCCATCTCACCCCGCGGCAGCGTCAGACCACCTAGAGCCCCCGCGAACCGCGGCCGGCGTCCGGAAAACAGTCGCGCGAGCCCCCGCTCCGGCGGGCCGGCGAGCGAGAGGCGCTACCCAGCCACCCTCTCTCCTACCTGGTTGATCCTGCCAGTAGCATATGCTTGTCTCAAAGATTAAGCCATGCAAGTCTAAGTGCACACGGCCCGTACAGCGAAACTGCGAATGGCTCATTAAATCAGTTATGGTTCCTTTGATCGCTCCTCAGTTACTTGGATAACATAAACCAAACGATGAAATTGGTTATTTCTTCATGTATAATGATCAACTCGATACTCCCTAGCCCCCAACAGCCTTTTTTTTCATAACACTTTAACCAGAGTGACGGGAGAGCGGCATTTCAGAAAACGTGCTTATCTCGGCGAGAAAAAGCGATTTCGGCAATAAAATTTAAAACGCGTGTAAAACATAAACCAAACGATGAAATTGGTTATTTCTTCATGTATAATGATCAACTCGATACTCCCTAGCCCCCAACAGCCTTTTTTTTCATAACACTTTAACCAGAGGGACGGGAGAGCGGCATTTCAGAAAACGTGCTTATCTCGGCGAGAAAAAGCGATTTCGGCAATAAAATTTAAAACGCGTGTAAAACATAAACCAAACGATGAAATTGGTTATTTCTTCATGTATAATGATCAACTCGATACTCCCTAGCCCCCAACAGCCTTTTTTTTCATAACACTTTAACCAGAGTGACGGGAGAGCGGCATTTCAGAAAACGTGCTTATCTCGGCGAGAAAAAGCGATTTCGGCAATAAAATTTAAAACGCGTGTAAAACATAAACCAAACGATGAAATTGGTTATTTCTTCATGTATAATGATCAACTCGATACTCCCTAGCCCCCAACAGCCTTTTTTTTCATAACACTTTAACCAGAGTGACGGGAGAGCGGCATTTCAGAAAACGTGCTTATCTCGGCGAGAAAAAGCGATTTCGGCAATAAAATTTAAAACGCGTGTAAAACATAAACCAAACGATGAAATTGCTTATTTCTTCATGTATAATGATCAACTCGATACTCCCTAGCCCCCAACAGCCTTTTTTTTCATAACACTTTAACCAGAGTGACGGGAGAGCGGCATTTCAGAAAACGTGCTTATCTCGGCGAGAAAAAGCGATTTCGGCAATACAATTTAAAACGCGTGTAAAACATAAACCAAACGATGAAATTGGTTATTTCTTCATGTATAATGATCAACTCGATACTCCCTAGCCCCCAACAGCCTTTTTTTTCATAACACTTTAACCAGAGTGACGGGAGAGCGGCATTTCAGAAAACGTGCTTATCTCGGCGAGAAAAAGCGATTTCGGCAATAAAATTTAAAACGCGTGTAAAACATAAACCAAACGATGAAATTGCTTATTTCTTCATGTATAATGATCAACTCGATACTCCCTAGCCCCCAACAGCCTTTTTTTTCATAACACTTTAACCAGAGTGACGGGAGAGCGGCATTTCAGAAAACGTGCTTATCTCGGCGAGAAAAAGCGATTTCGGCAATAAAATTTAAAACGCGTGTAAAACATAAACCAAACGATGAAATTGGTTATTTCTTCATGTATAATGATCAACTCTATACTCCCTAGCCCCCAACAGCCTTTTTTTTCATAACACTTTAACCAGAGTGACGGGAGAGCGGCATTTCAGAAAACGTGCTTATCTCGGCGAGAAAAAGCGATTTCGGCAATAAAATTTAAAACGCGTGTAAAACATAAACCAAACGATGAAATTGGTTATTTCTTCATGTATAATGATCAACTCGATACTCCCTAGCCCCCAACAGCCTTTTTTTTCATAACACTTTAACCAGAGTGACGGGAGAGCGGCATTTCAGAAAACGTGCTTATCTCGGCGAGAAAAAGCGATTTCGGCAATAAAATTTAAAACGCGTGTAAAACATAAACCAAACGATGAAATTGGTTATTTCTTCATGTATAATGATCAACTCGATACTCCCTAGCCCCCAACAGCCTTTTTTTTCATAACACTTTAACCAGAGTGACGGGAGAGCGGCATTTCAGAAAACGTGCTTATCTCGGCGAGAAAAAGCGATTTCGGCAATAAAATTTAAAACGCGTGTAAAACATAAACCAAACGATGAAATTGGTTATTTCTTCATGTATAATGATCAACTCGATACTCCCTAGCCCCCAACAGCCTTTTTTTTCATAACACTTTAACCAGAGTGACGGGAGAGCGGCATTTCAGAAAACGTGCTTATCTCGGCGAGAAAAAGCGATTTCGGCAATAAAATTTAAAACGCGTGTAAAACATAAACCAAACGATGAAATTGGTTATTTCTTCATGTATAATGATCAACTCGATACTCCCTAGCCCCCAACAGCCTTTTTTTTCATAACACTTTAACCAGAGTGACGGGAGAGCGGCATTTCAGAAAACGTGCTTATCTCGGCGAGAAAAAGCGATTTCGGCAATAAAATTTAAAACGCGTGTAAAACATAAACCAAACGATGAAATTGGTTATTTCTTCATGTATAATGATCAACTCGATACTCCCTAGCCCCCCAACAGCCTTTTTTTTCATAACACTTTAACCAGAGTGACGGGAGAGCGGCATTTCAGAAAACGTGCTTATCTCGGCGAGAAAAAGCGATTTCGGCAATAAAATTTAAAACGCGTGTAAAACATAAACCAAACGATGAAATTGGTTATTTCTTCATGTATAATGATCAACTCGATACTCCCTAGCCCCCAACAGCCTTTTTTTTCATAACACTTTAACCAGAGTGACGGGAGAGCGGCATTTCAGAAAACGTGCTTATCTCGGCGAGAAAAAGCGATTTCGGCAATAAAATTTAAAACGCGTGTAAAACATAAACCAAACGATGAAATTGGTTATTTCTTCATGTATAATGATCAACTCGATACTCCCTAGCCCCCAACAGCCTTTTTTTTCATAACACTTTAACCAGAGTGACGGGAGAGCGGCATTTCAGAAAACGTGCTTATCTCGGCGAGAAAAAGCGATTTCGGCAATAACATTTAAAACGCGTGTAAAACATAAACCAAACGATGAAATTGGTTATTTCTTCATGTATAATGATCAACTCGATACTCCCTAGCCCCCAACAGCCTTTTTTTTCATAACACTTTAACCAGAGTGACGGGAGAGCGGCATTTCAGAAAACGTGCTTATCTCGGCGAGAAAAAGCGATTTCGGCAATAAAATTTAAAACGCGTGTAAAACATAAACCAAACGATGAAATTGGTTATTTCTTTATGTATAATGATCAACTCGATACTCCCTAGCCCCCAACAGCCTTTTTTTTCATAACACTTTAACCAGAGTGACGGGAGAGCGGCATTTCAGAAAACGTGCTTATCTCGGCGAGAAAAAGCGATTTCGGCAATAAAATTTAAAACGCGTGTAAAACATAAACCAAACGATGAAATTGGTTATTTCTTCATGTATAATGATCAACTCGATACTCCCTAGCCCCCAACAGCCTTTTTTTTCATAACACTTTAACCAGAGTGACGGGAAAGCGGCATTTCAGAAAACGTGCTTATCTCGGCGAGAAAAAGCGATTTCGGCAATCAAATTTAAAACGCGTGTAAAACATAAACCAAACGATGAAATTGGTTATTTCTTCATGTATAATGATCAACTCGATACTCCCTAGCCCCCAACAGCCTTTTTTTTCATAACACTTTAACCAGAGTGACGGGAGAGCGGCATTTCAGAAAACGTGCTTATCTCGGCGAGAAAAAGCGATTTCGGCAATAAAATTTAAAACGCGTGTAAAACATAAACCAAACGATGAAATTGGTTATTTCTTCATGTATAATGATCAACTCGATACTCCCTAGCCCCCAACAGCCTTTTTTTTCATAACACTTTAACCAGAGTGACGGGAGAGCGGCATTTCAGAAAACGTGCTTATCTCGGCGAGAAAAAGCGATTTCGGCAATAAAATTTAAAACGCGTGTAAAACATAAACCAAACGATGAAATTGGTTATTTCTTCATGTATAATGATCAACTCGATACTCCCTAGCCCCCAACAGCCTTTTTTTTCATAACACTTTAACCAGAGTGACGGGAGAGCGGCATTTCAGAAAACGTGCTTATCTCGGCGAGAAAAAGCGATTTCGGCAATAACATTTAAAACGCGTGTAAAACATAAACCAAACGATGAAATTGGTTATTTCTTCATGTATAATGATCAACTCGATACTCCCTAGCCCCCAACAGCCTTTTTTTTCATAACACTTTAACCAGAGGGACGGGAGAGCGGCATTTCAGAAAACGTGCTTATCTCGGCGAGAAAAAGCGATTTCGGCAATAAAATTTAAAACGCGTGTAAAACATAAACCAAACGATGAAATTGGTTATTTCTTCATGTATAATGATCAACTCGATACTCCCTAGCCCCCAACAACCTTTTTTTTCATAACACTTTAACCAGAGTGACGGGAGAGCGGCATTTCAGAAAACGTGCTTATCTCGGCGAGAAAAAGCGATTTCGGCAATAAAATTTAAAACGCGTGTAAAACATAAACCAAACGATGAAATTGGTTATTTCTTCATGTATAATGATCAACTCGATACTCCCTAGCCCCCAACAGCCTTTTTTTTCATAACACTTTAACCAGAGTGACGGGAGAGCGGCATTTCAGAAAACGTGCTTATCTCGGCGAGAAAAAGCGATTTCGGCAATAAAATTTAAAACGCGTGTAAAACATAAACCAAACGATGAAATTGGTTATTTCTTCATGTATAATGATCAACTCGATACTCCCTAGCCCCCAACAGCCTTTTTTTTCATAACACTTTAACCAGAGTGACGGGAGAGCGGCATTTCAGAAAACGTGCTTATCTCGGCGAGAAAAAGCGATTTCGGCAATAAAATTTAAAACGCGTGTAAAACATAAACCAAACGATGAAATTGGTTATTTCTTCATGTATAATGATCAACTCGATACTCCCTAGCCCCCAACAGCCTTTTTTTTCATAACACTTTAACCAGAGTGACGGGAGAGCGGCATTTCAGAAAACGTGCTTATCTCGGCGAGAAAAAGCGATTTCGGCAATAAAATTTAAAACGCGTGTAAAACATAAACCAAACGATGAAATTGCTTATTTCTTCATGTATAATGATCAACTCGATACTCCCTAGCCCCCAACAGCCTTTTTTTTCATAACACTTTAACCAGAGTGACGGGAGAGCGGCATTTCAGAAAACGTGCTTATCTCGGCGAGAAAAAGCGATTTCGGCAATAAAATTTAAAACGCGTGTAAAACATAAACCAAACGATGAAATTGGTTATTTCTTCATGTATAATGATCAACTCGATACTCCCTAGCCCCCAACAGCCTTTTTTTTCATAACACTTTAACCAGAGTGACGGGAGAGCGGCATTTCAGAAAACGTGCTTATCTCGGCGAGAAAAAGCGATTTCGGCAATAAAATTTAAAACGCGTGTAAAACATAAACCAAACGATGAAATTGGTTATTTCTTCATGTATAATGATCAACTCGATACTCCCTAGCCCCCAACAGCCTTTTTTTTTATAACACTTTAACCAGAGTGACGGGAGAGCGGCATTTCAGAAAACGTGCTTATCTCGGCGAGAAAAAGCGATTTCGGCAATAAAATTTAAAACGCGTGTAAAACATAAACCAAACGATGAAATTGGTTATTTCTTCATGTATAATGATCAACTCGATACTCCCTAGCCCCCAACAGCCTTTTTTTTCATAACACTTTAACCAGAGTGACGGGAGAGCGGCATTTCAGAAAACGTGCTTATCTCGGCGAGAAAAAGCGATTTCGGCAATAAAATTTAAAACGCGTGTAAAACATAAACCAAACGATGAAATTGGTTATTTCTTCATGTATAATGATCAACTCGATACTCCCTAGCCCCCAACAGCCTTTTTTTTCATAACACTTTAACCAGAGTGACGGGAGAGCGGCATTTCAGAAAACGTGCTTATCTCGGCGAGAAAAAGCGATTTCGGCAATAACATTTAAAACGCGTGTAAAACATAAACCAAACGATGAAATTGGTTATTTCTTCATGTATAATGATCAACTCGATACTCCCTAGCCCCCAACAGCCTTTTTTTTCATAACACTTTAACCAGAGTGACGGGAGAGCGGCATTTCAGAAAACGTGCTTATCTCGGCGAGAAAAAGCGATTTCGGCAATAAAATTTAAAACGCGTGTAAAACATAAACCAAACGATGAAATTGGTTATTTCTTCATGTATAATGATCAACTCGATACTCCCTAGCCCCCAACAGCCTTTTTTTTCATAACACTTTAACCAGAGTGACGGGAGAGCGGCATTTCAGAAAACGTGCTTATCTCGGCGAGAAAAAGCGATTTCGGCAATAAAATTTAAAACGCGTGTAAAACATAAACCAAACGATGAAATTGGTTATTTCTTCATGTATAATGATCAACTCGACACTCCCTAGCCCCCAACAGCGTTTTTTTTCATAACACTTTAACCAGAGTGACGGGAGAGCGGCATTTCAGAAAACGTGCTTATCTCGGCGAGAAAAAGCGATTTCGGCAATAAAATTTAAAACGCGTGTAAAACATGGTGCTATGGAGCTCTGGAGCTCTGGAGGTATGGAGCTCTGGAGGTATGGAGCTATGGAGCCCTGGAGCTCTGGAGGTATGGAGCTATGGTGCTATGGAGCTCTGAAGCCATGGAGCTCTGGTGCTATGGAGCTCTGGAGCTCTGGAGGTATGGAGCTCTGGAGGTATGGAGCTCTGGAGGTATGGAGCTATGGAGCCCTGGAGCTCTGGAGGTATGGAGCTATGGTGCTATGGAGCTCTGAAGCCATGGAGCTCTGGTGCTATGGAGCTCTGGAGGTATGGAGCTCTGGAGGTATGGAGCTCTGGAGGTATGGAGCTATGGAGCCCTGGAGCTCTGGAGGTATGGAGCTATGGTGCTATGGAGCTCTGAAGCCATGGAGCTCTGGTGCTATGGAGCTATGGAGCTCTGGTGCTATGGAGCTATGGAGGTATGGAGCCACCAGCCAGCACCCTCCGTGGCTGGATCAATGGAAGTGTTTTAGGTACCAGGCAGCCAAAGGGCCGAGGCCTCACGCTCGACCACGCCGGCGCAGAGTTCCAGCCGCTCGGATAAGCTCTGTCACTCACCCGCCGCGCAGCCACCGGTAACGGGGAAATGTCGCCGCCTTGTGGACACGCCGTTGTAAATGAATGGGCTTTCGCACTTAGTGCAATTTTCGCCAACTCTCTGACTTAGAGCTATGGAAGTATGGAGCTATGGAGCCACCAGCCACCCAGGCTGGAGCTCTGGAGCTCTGGAGGTATGGAGCTCTGGTGCTATGGAAGTATGGAGCTCTGGTGCTATGGAAGTATGGAGCTATGGAGGTATGGAAGTATGGAGCTATGGAAGTATGGAGCTATGGAGCTCTGGAAGTATGGAGCTATGGAGCTCTGGAGGTATGGAGCCCTGGAGCTATGGAAGTATGGAGCTCTGGTGCTATGGAGCTATGGAGCTCTGGTGCTATGGAGCTATGGAGCTATGGAGCTCTGGAGCTATGGAGCTCTGGAGGTATGGAGCTATGGAGCTATGGAGCTCTGGAGGTATGGAGCTATGGAGCTATGGAAGTATGGAGCTCTGGTGCTATGGAGCTATGGAGCTCTGGTGCTATGGAGCTATGGAGCTCTGGTGCTATGGAGCTATGGAGCTATGGAGCTCTGGAAGTATGGAGCTCTGGTGCTATGGAGCTATGGAGCTCTGGTGCTATGGAGCTATGGAGCTCTGGTGCTATGGAGCTCTGGTGCTATGGAGCTCTGGTGCTATGGAGCTATGGAGCTCTGGTGCTATGGAGCTCTGGAGGTATGGAGCTCTGGAGGTATGGAGCTCTGGAGGTATGGAGCTATGGAGCCCTGGAGCTCTGGAGGTATGGAGCTATGGTGCTATGGAGCTCTGAAGCCATGGAGCTCTGGTGCTATGGAGCTATGGAGCTCTGGTGCTATGGAGCTATGGAGCTATGGAGCTCTGGAAGTATGGAGCTCTGGTGCTATGGAGCTATGGAGCTCTGGTGCTATGGAGCTATGGAGCTCTGGTGCTATGGAGCTATGGAGCTCTGGTGCTATGGAGCTCTGGTGCTATGGAGCTCTGGTGCTATGGAGCTATGGAGCTCTGGTGCTATGGAGCTATGGAGCTCTGGAGGTATGGAGCTCTGGAGGTATGGAGCTCTGGAGGTATGGAGCTATGGAGCCCTGGAGCTCTGGAGGTATGGAGCTATGGTGCTATGGAGCTCTGAAGCCATGGAGCTCTGGTGCTATGGAGCTCTGGAGCTCTGGAGGTATGGAGCTCTGGAGGTATGGAGCTATGGAGCCCTGGAGCTCTGGAGGTATGGAGCTATGGTGCTATGGAGCTCTGAAGCCATGGAGCTCTGGTGCTATGGAGCTCTGGAGCTCTGGAGGTATGGAGCTCTGGAGGTATGGAGCTCTGGAGGTATGGAGCTATGGAGCCCTGGAGCTCTGGAGGTATGGAGCTATGGTGCTATGGAGCTCTGAAGCCATGGAGCTCTGGTGCTATGGAGCTCTGGAGGTATGGAGCTCTGGAGGTATGGAGCTCTGGAGGTATGGAGCTATGGAGCCCTGGAGCTCTGGAGGTATGGAGCTATGGTGCTATGGAGCTCTGAAGCCATGGAGCTCTGGTGCTATGGAGCTCTGGAGGTATGGAGCTCTGGAGGTATGGAGCTCTGGAGGTATGGAGCTATGGAGCCCTGGAGCTCTGGAGGTATGGAGCTATGGTGCTATGGAGCTCTGAAGCCATGGAGCTCTGGTGCTATGGAGCTATGGAGCTCTGGTGCTATGGAGCTATGGAGGTATGGAGCCACCAGCCAGCACCCTCCGTGGCTGGATCAATGGAAGTGTTTTAGGTACCAGGCAGCCAAAGGGCCGAGGCCTCACGCTCGACCACGCCGGCGCAGAGTTCCAGCCGCTCGGATAAACTCTGTCACTCACCCGCCGCGCAGCCACCGGTAACGGGGAAATGTCGCCGCCTTGTGGACACGCCGTTGTAAATGAATGGGCTTTCGCACTTAGTGCAATTTTCGCCAACTCTCTGACTGGAGCTATGGAAGTATGGAGCTATGGAGCCACCAGCCACCCAGGCTGGAGCTATGGAGCTCTGGAGGTATGGAGCTCTGGTGCTATGGAAGTATGGAGCTATGGAGCTATGGAAGTATGGAGCTATGGAGCTATGGAGCTCTGGAAGTATGGAGCTATGGAGCTCTGGAGGTATGGAGCTATGGAGCCCTGGAGCCCTGGAGCTATGGAGCCCTGGAGCTATGGAGCTATGGAGCCCTGGAGCTATGGAGCTATGGAGCCCTGGAGCTATGGAGCTATGGAGCTCTGGTGCTATGGAGCTATGGAGCTCTGGTGCTATGGAGCTATGGAGCTCTGGTGCTATGGAGCTATGGAGCTCTGGTGCTATGGAGCTATGGAGCTCTGGAAGTATGGAGCTATGGAGCTCTGGAGGTATGGAGCTATGGAGCTATGGAGGTATGGAGCTATGGAGCCCTGGAGCTATGGAGCCCTGGAGCTATGGAAGTATGGAGCTCTGGTGCTATGGAGCTATGGAGCTCTGGTGCTATGGAGCTATGGAGCTCTGGAGCTATGGAGCTCTGGAGGTATGGAGCTATGGAGCTCTGGAGGTATGGAGCTATGGAGCCATGGAAGTATGGAGCTCTGGTGCTATGGAGCTATGGAGCTCTGGTGCTATGGAGCTATGGAGCTCTGGTGCTATGGAGCTATGGAGCTATGGAGCTCTGGAAGTATGGAGCTCTGGTGCTATGGAGCTATGGAGCTCTGGTGCTATGGAGCTATGGAGCTCTGGTGCTATGGAGCTATGGAGCTCTGGTGCTATGGAGCTATGGTGCTATGGAGCTCTGGTGCTATGGAGCTATGGAGCTCTGGTGCTATGGAGCTATGGAGCTCTGGAGGTATGGAGCTCTGGAGGTATGGAGCTCTGGAGGTATGGAGCTTTGGAGCCCTGGAGCTCTGGAGGTATTGAGCTATGGTGCTATGGAGCTCTGAAGCCATGGAGCTCTGGTGCTATGGAGCTATGGAGCTCTGGTGCTATGGAGCTATGGAGGTATGGAGCCACCAGCCAGCACCCTCCGTGGCTGGATCAATGGAAGTGTTTTAGGTACCAGGCAGCCAAAGGGCCGAGGCCTCACGCTCGACCACGCCGGCGCAGAGTTCCAGCCGCTCGGATAAGCTCTGTCACTCACCCGCCGCGCAGCCACCGGTAACGGGGAAATGTCGCCGCCTTGTGGACACGCCGTTGTAAATGAATGGGCTTTCGCACTTAGTGCAATTTTCGCCAACTCTCTGACTTAGAGCTATGGAAGTATGGAGCTATGGAGCCACCAGCCACCCAGGCTGGAGCTCTGGAGCTCTGGAGGTATGGAGCTCTGGTGCTATGGAAGTATGGAGCTCTGGTGCTATGGAAGTATGGAGCTATGGAAGTATGGAGCTATGGAAGTATGGAGCTATGGAGCTATGGAGCTATGGAAGTATGGAGCTATGGAAGTCTGGAGCTATGGAGCTCTGGGGCTATGGAAGTATGGAGCTCTGGGGCTATGGAAGTATGGAGCTATGGAGCTCCGGGGCTATGGAGCTCCGGGGCTATGGAGCTATGGAGCTCCGGGGCTATGGAGCTCTGGAGCTACGGAAGTATGGATGATCCAGCACCCTCCGTGGCTGACCGCTGGTGCTCGGGGCCGGTGAACTCGGCACCCGCCGGAGGCGGGTGCCTCGGTGACCGCTGTCGCTTGGGGCCAGTGAACTCGGCACCCGCCTTCGGCGGGTGCCTCGGTGACCGGTTGTCGCTTGGGGCCGGTGAACTCGGCACCCGCCTTCGGCGGGTGCCTCGGTGACCGGTTGTCGCTTGGGGCCGGTGAACTCGGCACCCGCCTTCGGCGGGTGCCTCGGTGACCGGTTGTCGCTTGGGGCCGGTGAACTCGGCACCCGCCTTCGGCGGGTGCCTCGGTGTCGGTCGGGGTTGGTGCTTGGGGACCGGCTTCGCTTCTGGAAGTCTGGGGGAGGCGGTCTGGTGGTGGTGGCCGACGTTGATGGTGGTGGGGCGGGAAGAAGAAGGTTAT